>NC_133335.1:247796-547796 GCF_042186555.1 Aquarana catesbeiana | reverse complement strand
ATGCGTATTTCAAATGTATTTCATGTCTCCTTATTAAAACCTTTGATCTGCAACTGCTTTACCACCTCGGTGCCACGTCCTCGCCCTGTACAGGTTGAGAACCATGAGGAGTATGAAGTACAGTCCATTGTTGACTCCTGTAGGTTCCGTGGGCGCATACAGTACCTGGTGCATTGGAAGGGGTACTGTACAGAGTAACGTTTTTGGTCTCATCCTCGGACGTACATGCCCCTGTCCTCCTCCGTGATTTCCATAGACGTTTTCCCCTCAAGCCTGGTGGTCCTCCGAGGGGGAGGGATCAATGAGGAGGGGGTACTGTCAGGGCTGAGCTCAGCCCTTCCTTCTCTGAGCTGGCCACTCAGCTGCCGGCAAATTGCCATCTCCTATCTCTCCACAATTACTCAGCTGTTGATGATATCCTGCTCGTCAGTCCTGCCTACTTAAGCCATTCAGCCCAGTGGATCTTTGCCTTCTCCTTGGTCAACATCACAGAGACTTGATAAAATATACACTAAAGCGGCCGAAGCAACAAAGTGTATCCAAAATGGTGGGACTTTAAATGAAGCTCATGGTGACAAAAAAGAACAAAATGGTGGAAGGTAGAGATTGTTTAATATTGCCACAGGTGGGTGCATCCCCATTCCCTCATCATTGCACCCACCTGTTGTTTTCTTATTGCCCCACTCCTTCAGTTTTCACAACACACACGTTTTTCACATCAGGTGAGCCTGGGAGTATTGGTCTGCCGTGTTTGCTGTCTGTGTGGGTTGCCTCCATTATACGCACCCCCTCGGCTCCCGTCACTGACCTGGGGCCGGCCTGCGGACCTTGACGTCTGGTGTTTCGGTGTTCATACCTAGTAAGTCTATATGCCCTACCCGGGTTTCGGGAGGAATGTTACCCATATTCCCCCCACTCTGATACTGAGTATCTACACATTTTTTTCATTACAGACCATGCACATTTCTGCTCCTGAAGAGCGGTTTAAAGCCGCGAAACGCGTCGAGCTAATTGATGTTGTGAACCATTTATATATCCATTATGATATGCAAGTTTCTACTAATCTACTCATTAAGGATTTAAGAACTATTGACTGTGCAGTTGTTATCGTTTAAATGTTTTTACATTGCTTGAACACTGGTGGATCCTCTGAATTTTACCACTATTGTATATGATTGAAAACATGTTATTACCAATTTTTGCTACTATGGATTTTGAAGCCCAGTTATGGGTGCATCTTTATGTATGTGCAATTCTATGTTGGTTACCTATGTTTCTATGCAATATTAAACAATCTCTACCTTCCACCATTTTGTTCTTTTTTGTCACCATGAGCTTCATTTAAAGTCCCACCATTTTGGATACACTTTGTTGCTTCGGCCGCTTTATTGTATATTTTATCACAGATGACAGGGATGGAGGCACATGGTTTTACCCAGCCATATTAACCTCATTTAAAGTCCCAATTTTCCAAATCCCCCCTTTTTATTTAAACATCACAGAGACATTCTCCTGCATTCCTGTTTAAAGACTTGCTTGGCTGACATCCCTTCTGGCTCCAGATCCTACTTGCTGTTTTACTACACTCATCTCTGGCTCCCTGACATTTGGCTTGGCTGACTATCTGTTCCGGTTACTGAACTTTGGCTATGTTTTGACTACGTTTTGTTCTTTTTACTTTTAGTATTAAACAAGTGTGATTTACTGTACTTCTGTCTCGGTCTGATTTCATGGTTTCGGACACCTAGTCTCAAAATACCAACCAAGCCGCTCTCTTCGGTCCTCCCAAGACCTCCTGCTCTCTAGCTCCCTTGTCAACTCCTCCCATGCTTGCCTACAGAATTTATTCAGAGCTTCTCCCATCCTTTGGAACACCTTACCCCAATCTGTCTGACTGTCCCCTAATCTATTCATCTTTAGACGATCCCTGAAAACCCTTCTCTTTAAAGAAGCTTATCCTACTTCTAACTAATACACTGTTTTACTTTCTCCATCAGCTCATCTTTTGTATCAATTGAGCCTCCTAGATTGTAAGCTCTAGCGAGCCGGGCCCTCTGATTCCTCTTGTACAAAATTGTAATGTAACTGTACTGTCTGCCCTCATGTTGTAAAGTGCTGAGCAAACTGTTGGCGCCATATAAATCCTGTATAATAATAATAATACAAGGCAGGATGGATTGATGCCCCAAATTCTGACCAGACCATCTGAATGTCAAAGCTGAAATCCAGACTCATCAGACCAGGCAACGTTTTTCCAATCTTCTATTGTCCAATTTTGGAGATCCTGTGCCAATTGTAGGCTCAGTTTCCTGTTCTTAGCTGACAGGAGTGGCACCCGGTGTGGTCTTCTGCTGCTGTAGCCCATCTGCTTCAAGGTTGTATGTTTTGTGCATTCCGAGATGGTATTCTGCATACCTTGAATGTAAAAAGTGGGTATTTGAGTTACTGTTGCCTGTGACGGGAGTCACTTTGGGTGGGGGGCTTGTGGAACCCAGCTTACCTTGGAGAGCTCAGGAAACTCCTTGTCCAGCTCCCCCGACCCCTCCTATGTGTAAGTCACTCTGTGTCTATTAGGGGAACAGGGTGATCGAGAACCCCAGTCGGGTCTGCCTAACCCTACTCACCGTACAACCACACCGGACTCAGCATTTCCTTTTACCCCTGTTATCTCGGGTTCTTTATTTGTGGTATGTGCTGAAAGAATGAAGGGGCTCTTGGGACATTAATATTTCTGAACAATATCCCAGTAACAGTATGTGGATTAGCTGGGAGAGGGGAGAAGGGGATTTCTCCAGCAACCCCTCTCAAAGGCGATGTACTGTTGAAAAGTTGAATACACCTGGGTGTGTCTCTTGTTACTGAATGTAGTTTACCCCGCCCTGTGTCTTTATGCAGAGCAGAGGGGTTGTCTCCTGAGTGTATATCTCTTTGTACCTGTGTTTGAATGTTTTTACCCCACACTGATGCTTTGACAAGTGACTGGGTGGGCCAAGGGATCTTGGATCGTGCTGGTACCGGACAAAGGAAGCGTATATGTCAAACAGACTCTTCTTGAGTACAGGGCCAGAGGTGGAATTGCGCTTCCTGGCTGTGAACACGTTCAAACCACCACCAGGATCGATGACGGGATAGGGAACTTTGGCCATCCCAGCGGAGATATGGATCTGGCATCAGAGTTCCCGAGGCTGCTGTGGAGCTCCCTTTCAGCAATCCCCAGGACTGTGTCTGCAGGTCAGTACCTGGAGATCAGGCAGCAGATTCGGTGCAGGTCTGGCTTGGAGCCCTCCAGGTCACTGGTAGACAACAGGGCAAGTGCTTTCCAACCCAAGAGCAAAGAGCCAGTGACCAATGGGAGTTATGGATGACATTCCTGGGAGAGCCACCCCAGGACCAATGGGTGTCCGAAGAGCTGGACAATCGATATCAGGCTCTGCAATGGCACGCAGAGCAGGAATATTTAGGGGAGACAACAGAATGCTCTCCAGAGGGATAGGACTTTGGCGGCCCTGGATTGCTGTGGGAGAGCCTTACAGATTGTTTTTGTGTTTGGCAATGAAGGGAAACCTGACCTTGAGGACCTGCGAGAATACAGAGAGGCTATGCTCGGTCTTAAAAATATATAACCAATTGTGCCTGCGCTAAAAAATATATAGAGTAGAAAAATCGTGCAAAATTATTAATAATATTGTCACGGAACGCCCCACACTCCGCTTGAGTGCTTCCGTCATATACCGCTTCCTAAGTTCTGGAACACGAGTCCAATGGATCTGGCTATAGGAACCCCAAGAACTAGACAACACCAGTCTTGGAGTACATCAGAACTACCTTTATTTTGAGATCTCACAGACCTTTATACAGCAGGGATGACTCAAAGCTAACCTAATTAACATGACCTAATTTACTACAAAATGTACCCAGACCAGATGACAGTCTTGTGGGCACCGGGCTTCACACATTAATACAATTAACAATACAAACAACAATCTCCCCCCTCCTCAGCCTAGACCATTCGTCTATTAGCCAGTGCTGGTGGCTAATGTGATCAGCTCTCTCAATTAACATAAACACATGTTGATAACACCAGCATCTCCTCACAGGATGTGTCCCAGCAGAATGAATCAGTCTTATCAGCAGGGGGCTGCTGGAGGAATCCCCCCTCCCTCTTCAGGGACACAAATATACAGTAAGGAGTCCCCATACAATATATACATGACTGAGTCCGATTAATACAGTTCAGACTGGATTTCTCATTCACCTCAAATGCTAGGGCCCATAATCGGTGGGCAACAGGCTTGCACACAGTCCTCTCCAACAGCCTCCGCTCCGGCCAGGTCCGTGACAAATATTAATAATAAATTAATGTGCTAATAAAGATATATAAATATACATATACTGTGCAATCCTTATACGGATATCCCCCAGAGGAAGGCACGTGATCCCTGTGCCGAATACGCGTTGGGGAGGGGTAGGACGGAGCTGTCAGCAGGGAAGGAGATGAACACACACTACACCGCACGCCATACGAGCCGTGGTTAACGAATTTACCTGGATAGTTTGGTGCACTGTAACACCCGCAGATTGTGAGTACCCTCCTGGAGGAATATCTTTTTCTTTTAATAAACTCCTTACTTTATTACACCATGGAGCTTTCTTTTTCTTTTTTATGAATGATATTTGGCTTTACCTGAGAGGATTGGATATACATCATTGTACCCTGAGTGAGCCCAGAAGTGGCCCCAAAGCGTCTTAGACACTGTTTAACTACCGTGTCACACGATTAGAGGTGAGCGCAAGCACAAGTGGGGGATCACGGGAGAGCACATCTAGCTTGTTGTGATTTGGACACCATTCAGGAGAAGCATGATGGACACTTAATTTATGGACACTGAATACCTGCACTTTTGGTTTTAATTAGTCGATCGTATTCTGATTGGACACTTGACCGGCACAAGATTTGCACTTCAGATTTTAAGTTTTTTTCCATGCATGAGGCACTTTGAGAATTTTATACACAAGGATTGCACTTATTTATGTATGCACTTTGAAGATTTTTACGTATAAGGATTGCACAGTATATGTATATTTATATATCTTTATTAGCACATTAATTTATTATTAATATTATTAATAATTTTGCATGATTTTTCTACTCTATATATTTTTTGGCGCAGGCACAATTGGTTATATATTTTTAAGACAAGGAATGAAATGTGGTGAAGTGTTTGCTGCTTATAATTAGTTGACTTACGCCTTAGAGGCATTGGTCCACTTGTGGCTCGCAAGATCCCCATATCTTTCTATGCTCGGTCTTGCAGGGGTCTCAGAGCTTAAACCTGATCTGGACTATTTGCTAAGGAAAGAACAGCATCTGGAAAGGGCATACAGGAAACTGCTAGAACAAGTTCAGCAGAATGCCAGAGAATCGGCAGCAGAAACTCTGGAGATTGCCGTCCCCAAACCTGAAGTGCTGACAACAAGGCAGAGCCAAGCTAGCCTCTGCCCAGCACCAATAACATCTTCTTTGTTCTATGGACAGGAGATGGTGAACCTCTATCCCCAGACATCAGTTCCAGAGACTGGGGATTTAATAGACGTTTCCACTGAGGAGGAACAACTGGGCCTCCAGCAGAAGAGCTGGCTTCAGAGCATGGTGCTTTTGACCTCTGCCCACAACAATCAACTCTGCAGGAACTCCAGGGAGAAAATGCAATCGGAACCTCACAACTTCAGCTTGAGCTGATATCGGTGGATGGGACTGTGGTCTCCACTGACAGCAACCCCAGAAAATGGTCCGGCACTGAGACAGGAGGATGTCAGCCTTGCTCTGCAAGCACTTGGGGATTTTCATGTAGTAAAAGTGGATATGACTTCAGTCTCCACCTGTATACCCCAGGGATGCTGGGCATTTGGCCCAGATCCCCAACATCCTGACAAAGTGAGCCCAGCCACCCTGTCTTCTCTCCAGCAGCTGAAGTGACTTCGGGGAGAAGGACCAGTCCACACTTCTCCCCAGCAGCGGGTATGTTCTCTGAGAGAGGCAGAGGTTGGCTGGGTGAGTAATGCTCTGTTTGGGACAATGTGTTTGGGGTACTGTGTGGATACGGGCATTGGGGGACTGGAACTATGGACTAACTTCGAAGTCAACCCGTTTGGGGTCTCCTTCTGTGTTAGTCTCCTGCCGAAAGGGGCGATGTGTGACAGGAGTCACTTTGGGTGGGGGGGGTTGTGGAATCCAGCTTACCTTGTCCAGCTTGTTGTAATATGTTCACCGATTTATGTGGGACATTGTTGTGTGTATGTACACATGCAGTCAATATTGACCAGGCCAGAATTCAATTGACTGGTTGATTTGTCCAACTGAATTTTAACATATCAATGGGACAGCTGAAGACTCTTTGATGTGTTGATCTCATGCAAGTCTACCTAGGTGTGTGAGGTGAGGTATGGTCTGGAAACCTAATTGAACATTTCAAAGGGTACATTGTTTAAAGGACCATAGTAGAAGTATTTATTGATGGTAATTAGACTTGACGGGGTAACAATAAGATCAAAGAGTATTTTGGGTTGACCTAGCAGAAACTCCCTCCTAGTGGACTAGTATTTCATAGAGGACATTCAAGCTGGCATTTAGTGTGGGAGTAAGGCTCATCTGTGTATGGGTGAGTGAGGCTTGTATGTGTATGAGTGGGGCTTGTCCGTGCATGGCTGGGAAGACTGAATAATATGGGTCTCTGAATTATATTTCCTCTGTCGGATTTCTTTGTCATCTGTGGACTTTGGACTTTGTTCTGTGTTGGAAGTCAATAAAGTGCATCTCTCTGGAAGAATTGGGTTGCTGCGGAAGAGTACTTACATCATCATCATTATATAATAACCTAAATATTAATTATCTATACACCCAATATTAATACATATATTAAATCACTACACTGGTGCCGTTCATGTGACCAGAAGAGCATTTTCGGACTTAGTAACGGAAGTCGGTGGTGACAACAATCCTGTGAGGTGGACAGAAGTCTGATGAAGAACCAAGAGCTGTGCTGTGACTCTAATGTCTGGAATGTCTGGTTGTGACATAAGAGAGTCTGATCTACAAATTTAAACAAGTTGGGAACCCCAGAATTATTCTCTGGAGACCGGAAACAACAACAAAAAAAGGACTGTGTCGTGTACCAGAAGACCTGAAGTGGAAGCCAAAGGAGTAACTAATGCGGTGAGTAAAATATTTTCTTTTTTTTAATTATTAGTAATATAGTCAAAATGCTTACTCAGTGTGAAGCTAGTGTCAGTTCTGATAAAGTTAACAGATGGGTATTAAAATGTATTAAGCGCCATGGCGGTCCTTATGAAATTCCAGAAAAATGTAAGCAGACGTGGACGATGATGAAGGAATTTTTAGAGAAAAATGTTTTTGATAGCAAAATTTCAGAAAGTAAAAGAAAAGGTTGTATTATACAGGGCTTGTTATCTTGCTGTTTAACAATGGAAAGTTCTTTGAATTATAAGGTTGAGGAAATTACCCAGTTACAGAAGGCAGTTGATAATAGCAACAATGTTTGTGAGAGGTTACAAAACCAATCAGACACCGAGACAGTAAATTTAAAATTGCATGCGGTTACGATTGGAGAAGCTTTACTTGAGAAATCTAAACATTGTGATGAATTATCAGAGGAAAACGAGAGATTAAAATTAAGAATTATGGAATTAGAGAAGAGATCTCAGGAATGCAGATATGCATCAAATCTTGGATTCAGCAATCTGCAGAAAACAGAACCTCATATTAAATCTGATAATGCATTACCAGCTGCCCCCACTGTGACTACCACAGTTTATAACAATAATAATAATACAGGTGAAGTTCAGCTTGTAATGAAGCCATTGAAACCAAAATTATTAGACGCAATTCTTAAAGAAATAGGAATGGTTCCATACCATGATTTAAACAGATTTTTAAAATGGTTTTGTGACGTGCAGCAAGTCAGAGATATGTACAATCTCAACCCATCTGACTTAGAAAGAGTTTTGCAACATTCTGTAGGAAGTGGTCTTTGGATGAGAATTAAACAAATCTGTATTCAGCCTCTGAGAACAAGGGACATATTACTGGAATTATTATGTGTTTTGTATGGTGTACGTTCTGATGTTACTATTCATGGAAAGATCCAACAAATGCAAAATGAATCTCCCTATGAATTGTCACACAGGATAGCAACGATTATGGAATTATTGGTCGGTAATAATCTTGCATTTGAGCGTGGTGGCTTGATACATATGAGTATGTTTCTAGATGCTTTGCATGAAGATATCAAACAAAATATTTTATTAGTTACCCCAAATCCTCATGATTTAAAAGACATATTGTTGAGAGCAGACCATTTATGGAGAAAGTCAAATGAGCAGGCTGTCAAAATTGATTTAGCCACATTGTTTAGGACAAATACTGAACATAAAGATCAGAAGATAATATCCTATGATAACACCCAGAGAGGACACTCCGGGTCAAACATAGGTGATATTAATATGAAAAACAGAGCTGACCAAAATAATAATAAGAAAAGGTCAAAGACTTGGATACCGTTCTCTCAGTTAAAACATAAATATGACCAGCTGAAAATTGAGTATGACAAGATGAGAGGGGAACGTGATACATTATTAGAGCAGTTGAAGGGGGTACAGGGTGTCATGAATGTACAAGATGTATATTCTCCAGATCTGTCTTTGAATGCAGATGACACTTGTCTAGCAGTGGGGGGTGAATTAGCTCCAAACTGTAAACGTGTAAATAGTGTTTTGTTTTAACTTCAAACAATGTTTAAGGACCTTGCTAATTAGTTTTGTTGGAGAGTTTTTTTGTCTTTCAGATATTGACATTTAAATGACGGTGAATAGCAGAAGCACAGTCTGAAATTGCTGGCTGGTGAGGGAGAATTATGGGAGAAATGCTGAAAAGACAACAAGGAATTATAAAGCATTCATGGACTCTCTCGAAATTCATCAAGCAATGGACCTTTTTTCTTTTTTTTCTTCAACGCCCTAATTTTTAATTTTTCGCCCTTTTCCTGATATATTTTGCTTTTCATTTTTTATTTTCTTTATGTTTTATTTCTTGAACATTTATCTTAAAACCAAAGAGAAGCATTTTAACCTAAAATAATTTTCATAACATCTGTACATATTACATAATGCTTATTGATCAATATATTTGACATCTAAGGTGAGATGCTGCACAATGGCTTGGCATAGCATAAATTTTAGTATGTTGGGTGGTTTTCCTAAATTTATAAGAGGGGTGAGTGAAATTCATCACTCTAGTCATGATTTGAAAATTTGTTGATTCAGTTGTTTATAATATGCTAAAGGCTATGACATATATGGATGAAAAAGACCTTTCTACCTTTCATGGTGAAGATACTAGCAAGAATTTCCACTGCTGCTTTGTCTGGACAGAAGATCTGATAAACACTGATGTGAAGCTGACTCTATCTGAACCATCGTGTGGGGGTATATGTATATGTTGGTATACCATTCAAGTGTAATTATGGACTGAATGATCCAAGTAACTGCTTTATTGAAGACAATGGGGGGTCGGCCTACAGCAAATTACAAAAGCAAATTGTGGCTGGCAATCAACAAATTCTGGTACTTGACAGGTACACAACCCGGTCATCTTTGTTCAAATTGTGGAAATGGAAAGAAGCAGATGTGATTTGTAAAATGCTTGCAAGATGGACTCATGAATGTCAAGTGCAAGGAAATAGTTTGCAGTACAGTTAACCTTTTGACCTTGAAAGTGAGTGCTGGTACATTGATGGTTCTTCTTACTATAAAGATGAAAGTAGAGTGTTTGCGTAAAAGCATCTTTAAAAATGGAAAGCTTGAGCCTGGAGATGAGAGAATCCTGGACTTGTGGATTGGAGTTCCCAGAGCATACCAAGTTTTCTTTCAGTGAGATGGTGAGAGATGTGATGAAGTCAGACCGAAGAATGGACTGTGACATCAGCTCGTCTTTGCGCAATATTCAAGATCTTGATGTGATATAATAAGGCCTAACAGCTATATGGGCCACTGACGTTTACCAAATCCTTTTCCAGTCATGGTCTAAAAGTTATATTATCTAATAACTGTTTCATGGGGATATTTTAGAGGCTGGCGAAGAGAGATGTAACCAGTTTCAACTTCATATTTTATATGAGCCATTGTAAAGCATCCAGTACCTTAAATCATAATGATATTTTTTGTTGTTTGATTTATGGGTCAGTTCTAGTAGATAGAACCGACCCAAGTGGGGGTATATGTTGTAATATGTTCACCGATTTATGTGGGACATTGTTGTGTGTATGTACACATGCAGTCAATATTGACCAGGCCAGAATTCAATTGACTGGTTGATTTGTCCAACTGAATTTTAACATATCAATGGGACAGCTGAAGACTCTTTGATGTGTTGATCTCATGCAAGTCTACCTAGGTGTGTGAGGTGAGGTATGGTCTGGAAACCTAATTGAACATTTCAAAGGGTACATTGTTTAAAGGACCATAGTAGAAGTATTTATTGATGGTAATTAGACTTGACGGGGTAACAATAAGATCAAAGAGTATTTTGGGTTGACCTAGCAGAAACTCCCTCCTAGTGGACTAGTATTTCATAGAGGACATTCAAGCTGGCATTTAGTGTGGGAGTAAGGCTCATCTGTGTATGGGTGAGTGAGGCTTGTATGTGTATGAGTGGGGCTTGTCCGTGCATGGCTGGGAAGACTGAATAATATGGGTCTCTGAATTATATTTCCTCTGTCGGATTTCTTTGTCATCTGTGGACTTTGGACTTTGTTCTGTGTTGGAAGTCAATAAAGTGCATCTCTCTGGAAGAATTGGGTTGCTGCGGAAGAGTACTTACATCATCATCATTATATAATAACCTAAATATTAATTATCTATACACCCAATATTAATACATATATTAAATCACTACACAGCTCCCCCGGGCCCTCCTATGTGTAAGTCACTCTGTGTCTATTAGGGGCACAGGGTGACCGAGAACCCCAGTTGGGTCTGCCTAACCCGACTCACCGTAGAACAACACCGGCCTCAGCATTTCCTTTTACCCCTGTTGTCCTGGATTCTATATGTGTGGTTTGTACTGAAAGAATGAAGGGGCTCTTCACTTCTGACAGTGATATTTCTGAACAATCTCCCTCAAGAAATATATGAAGATAAATAATTTAACCTTTCAGATTGCTAGATTGAGGTGTGGCTGTATCCCATTGTTCTATTGTTTCTGGCTGCCCTGGGAGCAACCTATTATGGGATGTATATGTGTATGTGGATTAGCTGGGAGTGGGGAGGGGGGTATTTCTCCAGCAGCCCCTCCCAAAGATTTCTGCTGGAAAAGTCTTCTGCTGGAAAGTTGAATACACCTGGGTGTGTCTCTGGTTACTGAATGTAGTTTACCCCGCCCTGTGTCATTATGCAAAGCAGAGGGCATGTCCTCTGAGTGTATATCTCTTTGTACCTCTTTGTGTCTACACTGATGTCCCGACAAGTGACCGGGTGGGCGAAGGGACCCTGGATCGTCCTGTACTGCACAAACTGCGGATATACTCCTCTTGAGTTAGGGGGTCCGTGACATTGCCTTTCTATTGTCTGCCCATTCTCCTCTGATATCAACAAGGCATTTTCCTCCACACAACTGCCGCTCACTGGATATTTTCTCTTCTTCCCACCATTCTCTGTAATCCCGAGAGATGGTTGTGTGTGAAAATCCCAGAAATACTCGGGACCAGCCCGTCTGCCACCAACCACCATGCCACGTTCAAAGTCACCCACATCCCCTTTCTTCACCATTCTGATGCTCGGTTTGAACTTCAGCAAGCCGTCTTCACCACATTTAGATGCCTAAATCCATTGAGTTACCGTCATGTGATTGGCTGATTTAGCAATTTGTGTTACCAAGAAACTGAACAGGTGTACCTAATAAAGTGGCCGGGGAGTGTATCTGACAGGTTTATAGATTAGGACACATCTACACCTACATCACACTGTACATGAATGGTCCTCATAGGATGGTCCAGCTGACTCCATAATCTCTATGTGAGACAGACACGTCTGTATACACATCACATACAGTGCCTGGAAAAAGTATTCACACCCCTTGAAATTCCCCACATTTTGTTACAACCAAAAACATAAATGTATTTTATTGGGATTTTATGTGATAGACCAACACAAAGTGTCACATAATTGTGAAGTGGAAGGAAAATGATAAATGATACAAATAAATATGTGAAAAGTGTGGGGGAGGGGGGACATTTGTATGGCGCCCCCCGGAGTCAATACTTTGTAGAACCCCCTTTCTCTACAAGTCTTTTTGGGGATGTCTCTACCAGCTTTGCACATCTAGAGAGGACATTTCTGCCCATTCTTCTTTGTAAAATATCTCAAGCTCTGTCAGATTGGATGGAGAGCGTCTGTGAACAGCAATTTTCAAGTCTTGCCACAGATTCTCAATGTGATTTAGGTCTGGACTGTGACTGGGCCATTCTAACACATGAATATGCTTTGATCTAAACCATTCCATTGTAGCTCTGGCTGGATGTTTCGGGTCGTTGTCCTGCTGGAAGGTGAACCTCCGCCCCAGTCTCAAGTCTTTTGTAGACTCTAACAGGTTTTCTTCTAAGATTGTCCTGTATTTGTCTCCATCCATCTTCCCATCAACTCTGACCAGCTTCCCTGTCCCTGCTGAAGAAAACCATCCCCACCACATGATGCTGCCACCATCATGTTTCACGGTGGGGATGGTGTGTTCAGGGTGATGTGCAGTGTTAGTTTTCCCCACACATAGCGTTTTACTTTTAGGCCATAAAGTTGAATTTTGGTCTCATGTGACCAGATCACCTTCTTCCACATGTTTGCTGTGTCCTCCACATGGCTTCTCACAAACTACAAACAGGACTTCTTATGACTTTCTTTCACCAATGTCTTTCTTCTTGTCACTCTTCCATAAAGGGCAGATTTGTGGAGAACACGACTAATAGTTGTCCTGTGGACAGATTCTCCCTCCTGAGCTGTGGATCTCTGCAGCTCCTCCAGAGTTACCATGGACCTCTTGGCTCTTCTCTGATGAATGCTCTCCTTGCCCGGCCGGTCAGTTTAGGTGGACGGCCATGTCTTGGTGGGTTTGCAGTTGTGCCATACTCTTTCCATTTTCCAATGATGGATTGAACAGAGCTCCAGGAGATGTTCAAAGCTTGGGAGATTTTATTATAACCTAACCCTGCTTTATACTTCTCCACAACTTTATCCCTGACCTGTCTGGTGTGTTCCTTGGCCTTCATGATGCTGTTTGTTCACTAAGGTTCTCTAACAAACCTCTGAGGGCTTCACAGAACAGCTGTATTTATACTGAGATTAAATGACACACAGGGGGACTCTATTTACTAATTAGGTGACTTCTGGAGGCAATTGGTTCCACTAGATTATAGTTAGGGGTATCAGAGTAAAGGGGACTGAATACAAATGACCCCCCCCCACACACACACACACACACACACTTTTCACATATTTATTTGTATCATTTATTATTTTCCTTCCACTTCACAATTATGTGACACTTTGTGTTAGTCTATCACATAAAATCCCAATTAAATACAGTATTTGACAAAAGTAAGTACACCCCTCAGTGACATTTGTGTAAATCTTTTCTTCTATCTTTTCATGTGACAACACTGAAGAAATGACACTTGTCTACAATGTAAAGTAGTGAGTGTACAGCTTGTATAACAGTGTAAATTTGCTGTCCCCTCAAAATAACTCAACACACAGCCATTAATGTCTAAACCGCTGGCAACAAAAGTCAGTACACCCCCAAGCTGTACACTCACTACTTTACATTGTAGCAAAGTGTCATTTCTTCAGCGTTGTCACATGAAAAGATAGAAGAAAAGATTTACACAAATGTCACTGAGGGGTGTACTTACTTTTGTGAGATACTGTACATTTACGTTTTTTGTTGTAACATGACAAAATGTGGAATATTTCAAGGGGTATGAATACTTTTTCCAGGCACTGTACACTGCGCACTGACACGTCTGTGTTTCTGACATCCACAGGCAGAGTTCCAGGGAAAGAGCGGGCAGCCGTTATTGTCAGAGGGGGCGGAGCGGTGACCTCGGGTGAGTTATTATTGTGCTGGTGGTCAGGGAAGGGACTCTCTGTCTGTTGTAACCTCTCAGTCATCTCTTCCTTTTAGGTGCCCCACCCCCGTGGACCGCCTCCTCTTCCTACAGTATCGTGCAGCACAGAGAGAGGGCGCTGTCCTCATCAGTTCAGAGGGAGGAGTCCTGTACTGGTGGAGTATCTTCACCCCGGACTCCATATTCGGTGATTGCAATGGATAATTCAGTCATGTTTCTCTGAATTTTACATGCAGAGTGGCCCTCAGGTGACACAGAGTCTGAAACGTGAACTGACTGAGCCTTTCATCAACATGGAGTGTGCCCAGACCGGGCAGCCTGACGATTTGGCATAGAGCTGCTTAGTCTCAGTATCTGTCAGAAGTCTTGTAATAAGTCTTTTCATAATCCTTTATTGGGTGACAAGGGACGGCAATTTAGTATGTATCACATGTCCGGGCCAAGTGATGGCTGATTAGTGTATAGCCCATGGCTGGGCCTATCAGAGGTTGGTGACCACAAGTGACGGCACAGCTTGGGGGAGAACATCTTAGTCTTGCTGTAACTCACAGTCCTGATTTCACAATCTGATATAAAGGTCCATTGCCACCTTCATGGTCTTGAACTAAATCATAATCTTGTCTTGGAGTAGTCTGAGTCTCCATTACGTGCAGTCCTTGTTGTCTTCTTGGTTCCATCTCCTGGTAATCTGGTGGGATTGAAGTCCTCAACATACTAATGATCTTGTCTTCTAATACTCAGAGTCTCATGTACATCGTTCTGGTTAACAATTTGGTTCATATTCTGGTGGGTTTGGAGTCCTCAGTATAATGATAATCTTGTTCAGAGTACACACTTTTACAAAGTCCTGGTTGTTGTCTCTTCTGTCTTATCTTCTGGTAATCTAGTTGAGATTGAAGTCCTCGCCCTAATAAGGAAGGTCTTGTCTTGGAATAGTCAGGGGGTCTCCTTTACATGTTGTTGTCTCTTCTGTTTTATCTTCTGGTAATCTAGTTGAGATTGTAATAATGATGGTCTTGTCTTGGAATAGTCGGGGGGGGGGGGGGAGGGGGGGGGAGGTTTCCTGTACATGTTGTTGTCTCTTCTGTCTCATCTTCTGGTAATCTAGTTGAGATTGGAGTCCCCGGCCTAATAATGATGGTCTTGTCTTGGAAAAGTCGGGGGGGGTCTCCTGTACATGTTGTTGTCTCTTCTGTCCTATCTTCTGGTAATCTAGTGGGATTGAAGTCCTCACTATAATGATGGTCTTGTCTTGGAATAGTCAGGGGGGGGGGGTCTCCTGTACATGTTGTTGTCTCTTCTGTCCTATCTTCTGGTAATCTAGTTGAGAATGGAGTCCTCGCCTTAATAATGAAGGTCTTGTCTTGGAATAGTCGGGGGGGGGGGGGTCTCCTGTACATGTTGTTGTCTCTTCTGTCCTATCTTCTGGTAATCTAGTTGAGAATGGAGTCCTCGCCCTAATAATGATGGTCTTGTCTTGGAATAGTCGGGGGGGTTCCTGTACATGTTGTTGTCTCTTCTGTTTTATCTTCTGGTAATCTAGTTGAGATTGGAGTCCTCACTGTAATAATGAAGGTCTTGTTTCGGAATAGTCGGGGGGGGGGGGGGTCTCCTTTACTTGTTGTCTCTTCTGTCTTATCTTCTGGTAATCTAGTTGAGATTGTAATAATGATGGTCTTGTCTTGGAATAGTCGGGGGGGGGGGGGGAGGTTTCCTGTACATGTTGTTGTCTCTTCTGTCTCATCTTCTGGTAATCTAGTTGAGATTGGAGTCCTCACTGTAATAATGAAGGTCTTGTTTCGGAATAGTCGGGGGGGGGGGTCTCCTTTACTTGTTGTCTCTTCTGTCTTATCTTCTGGTAATCTAGTTGAGATTGTAATAATGATGGTCTTGTCTTGGAATAGTCGGGGGGGGGGGGGGTTTCCTGTACATGTTGTTGTCTCTTCTGTCTCATCTTCTGGTAATCTAGTTGAGATTGGAGTCCCCGGCCTAATAATGATGGTCTTGTCTTGGAATAGTCGGGGAGGGGGGTCTCCTGTACATGTTGTTGTCTCTTCTGTCCTATCTTCTGGTAATCTAGTTGAGAATGGAGTCCTCGCCCTAATAATGATGGTCTTGTCTTGGAATAGTCGGGGGGTCTCCTGTACATGTTGTTGTCTCTTCTGTCCTATCTTCTGGTAATCTAGTGGGATTGAAGTTCTCACTATAATGATGGTCTTGTCTTGGAATAGTCAGGGGGGGGTCTCCTGTACATGTTGTTGTCTCTTCTGTCCTATCTTCTGGTAATCTAGTGGGATTGGAGTCCTCGCCTTAATAATGATGGTCTTGTCTTGGAATAGTCGGGGGGTCTCCTGTACATGTTGTTGTCTCTTCTGTCCTATCTTCTGGTAATCTAGTTGAGAATGGAGTCCTCGCCTTAATAATGATGGTCTTGTCTTGGAATAGTCGGGGGGTCTCCTGTACATGTTGTTGTCTCTTCTGTCCTATCTTCTGGTAATCTAGTTGAGAATGGAGTCCTCGCCTTAATAATGATGGTCTTGTCTTGGAATAGTCGGGGGTCTCCTGTACATGTTGTTGTCTCTTCTGTTTTATCTTCTGGTAATCTAGTTGAGATTGGAGTCCTCACTGTAATAATGAAGGTCTTGTTTCGGAATAGTCGGGGGGGGTGTCTCCTTTACTTGTTGTCTCTTCTGTCTTATCTTCTGGTAATCTAGTTGAGATTGTAATAATGATGGTCTTGTCTTGGAATAGTCGGGGGGGGGGGGTTCCTGTACACGTTGTTGTCTCTTCTGTCTCATCTTCTGGTTACCTAGTTGAGAATGGAGTCCCCGGCCTAATAATGATGGTCTTGTCTTGGAATAGTCGGGGGGGGGGGTCTCCTGTACATGTTGTTGTCTCTTCTGTATGTCCTATCTTCTGGTAATCTAGTTGAGAATGGAGTCCTCGCCCTAATAATGATGGTCTTGTCTTGGAATAGTCGGGGGGTCTCCTGTACATGTTGTTGTCTCTTCTGTCCTATCTTCTGGTAATCTAGTGGGATTGAAGTCCTCACTATAATTATGGTCTTGTCTTGGAATAGTCGGGGGTCTCCTGTACATGTTGTTGTCTCTTCTGTCCTATCTTCTGGTAATCTAGTAGGATTGAAGTCCTCACTATAATGATGGTCTTATCTTGGAATAGTCTTCTGTATGTAGTCCTTGTGATCTCTTCTGTCCCGTTTTTTATGGTGATCTGGTTGAGTCTCCTTTACTTGTTGTCTCTTCTGTTTTATCTTCTAGTAATCTAGTTGAGATTGTAATAATGATGGTCTTGTCTTGGAATAGTCGGGGGGGGGGGGGAGGTTTCCTGTACATGTTGTTGTCTCTTCTGTCTCATCTTCTGGTAATCTAGTTGAGATTGGAGTCCTCACTGTAATAATGAAGGTCTTGTTTTGGAATAGTCGGGGGGGGGGGGGGGGTGTCTCCTTTACTTGTTGTCTCTTCTGTCTTATCTTCTGGTAATCTAGTTGAGATTGTAATAATGATGGTCTTGTCTTGGAATAGTCGGGGGGGGGGGGTTCCTGTACATGTTGTTGTCTCTTCTGTCTCATCTTCTGGTAATCTAGTTGAGAATGGAGTCCTCGCCTTAATAATGATGGTCTTGTCTTGGAATAGTCGGGGGTCTCCTGTACATGTTGTTGTCTCTTCTGTCCTATCTTCTGGTAATCTAGTAGGATTGAAGTCCTCACTATAATGATGGTCTTATCTTGGAATAGTCTTCTGTATGTAGTCCTTGTGATCTCTTCTGTCCCGTTTTTTATGGTGATCTGGTTGAGTCTCCTTTACTTGTTGTCTCTTCTGTTTTATCTTCTGGTAATCTAGTTGAGATTGTAATAATGATGGTCTTGTCTTGGAATAGTCGGGGGGGGGGGGGAGGTTTCCTGTACATGTTGTTGTCTCTTCTGTCTCATCTTCTGGTAATCTAGTTGAGATTGGAGTCCTCACTGTAATAATGAAGGTCTTGTCTTGGAATAGTCGGGGGGGGGGGGGGGTTCCTGTACATGTTGTTGTCTCTTCTGTCTCATCTTCTGGTAATCTAGTTGAGATTGGAGTCCCCGGCCTAATAATGATGGTCTTGTCTTGGAATAGTCGGGGGGGGGGGGGTCTCCTGTACATGTTGTTGTCTCTTCTGTCCTATCTTCTGGTAATCTAGTTGAGAATGGAGTCCTCGCCCTAATAATGATGGTCTTGTCTTGGAATAGTCGGGGGGGTCTCCTGTACATGTTGTTGTCTCTTCTGTCCTATCTTCTGGTAATCTAGTGGGATTGAAGTCCTCACTATAATGATGGTCTTGTCTTGGAATAGTCAGGGGGGGGGGGTCTCCTGTACATGTTGTTGTCTCTTCTGTCCTATCTTCTGGTAATCTAGTGGGATTGAAGTCCTCACTGTAATAATGAAGGTCTTGTTTCGGAATAGTCGGGGGGGGGGGGTGTCTCCTTTACTTGTTGTCTCTTCTGTCTTATCTTCTGGTAATCTAGTTGAGATTGTAATAATGATGGTCTTGTCTTGGAATAGTCGGGGGGGGGGGGGGTTTCCTGTACACGTTGTTGTCTCTTCTGTCTCATCTTCTGGTAATCTAGTTGAGATTGGAGTCCCCGGCCTAATAATGATGGTCTTGTCTTGGAATAGTCGGGGGGTCTCCTGTACATGTTGTTGTCTCTTCTGTCCTATCTTCTGGTAATCTAGTGGGATTGAAGTCCTCACTATAATGATGGTCTTGTCTTGGAATAGTCAGGGGGGGTCTCCTGTACATGTTGTTGTCTCTTCTGTCCTATCTTCTGGTAATCTAGTGGGATTGGAGTCCTCGCCTTAACCACTTGAGCCCCGGACCATTATGCTGCCTAAGGACCAGAGGTCTTTTTCCAATTTGGCACTGCGTCGCTTTAACTGCTAATTGCGCGGTCATGCAATGCTGTACCCAAACGAAATTTGCGTCCTTTTCTTCCCACAAATAGAGCTTTCTTTTGATGGTATTTGATCACCTCTGCAGTTTTTATTTTTTGCGCTATAAACGGAAAAAGACCGAAAATTTTGAAAAAAAATGATATTTTCTACTTTTTGTTATAAAAAAAATCCAATAAACTCAATTTTAGTCATACATTTAGGCCAAAATGTATTCGGCCACATGTCTTTGGTAAAAAAAATGTCAATAAGCGTAAATTTATTGGTTTGCGCAAAAGTTATAGCGTCTACAAACTAGGGTACATTTTCTGGAATTTACACAGCTTTTAGTTTATGACTGCCTATGTCATTTCTTGAGGTGCTAAAATGGCAGGGCAGTACAAAACCCCCCCAAATGACCCCATTTTGGAAAGTAGACACCCCAAGGAAATTGCTGATAGGCATGTTGAACCCATTGAATATTTATTTTTTTTGTCCCAAGTGATTGAATAATGACAAAAAAAAAAAAAAATATTTACAAAAAGTTGTCACTAAATGATATATTGCTCACACAGGCCATGGGCCTATGTGGAATTGCACCCCAAAATATATTCAGCTACTTCTCCTGAGTACGGGGATACCACATGTGTGGGACTTTTTGGGAGCCTAGCCGCGTATGGGACCCCGAAAACCAATCACCGCCTTCAGGATTTCTAAGGGTGTAACTTTTTGATTTCACTCTTCACTGCCTATCACAGTTTCGGAGGCCATGGAATGCCCAGGTGGCACAACCCCCCCCCAAATGACCCCATTTTGGAAAGTAGACACCCCAAGCTATTTGCTGAGAGGCATATTGAGTCCATGGAATATTTTATATTTTGACACAAGTTGCAGGAAAGTGACACTTTTTTTTTTTTTTTTTTTTTTTTTTGCACAAAGTTGTCACTAAATGATATATTGCTCACACAGGCCATGGGCCTATGTGGAATTGCACCCCAAAATACATTTAGCTGCTTCTCCTGAGTATAGGGATACCACATGTGTGGGACTTTTTGGGAGCCTAGCCGCGTACGGGGCCCCGAAAACCAATCACCGCCTTCAGCGTTTTTAAGGGCGTGAATTTTTGATTTTACTCTTCACTGCCTATCACAGTTTCGGAGGCCATGGAATGCCCAGGTGGCACAAAACCCCCCCAAATGACCCCATTTTGGAAAGTAGACACCCCAAGCTATTTGCTGAGAGGCATGGTGAGTATTTTGCAGCTCTCATTTGTTTTTGAAAATGAAGAAAGGCAAGAAAAAACTTTTTTTTTTTTTCTTTTTTCAAATTTCAAAACTTTGTGACAAAAAGTGAGGTCTGCAAAATACTCACTATACCTCTCATCAAATAGCTTGGGGTGTCTACTTTCCAAAATGGGGTCATTTGGGGGGGTTTTGTGCCACCTGGGCATTCCATGGCCTCCGAAACTGTGATAGGCAGTGAAGAGTGAAATCAAAAATTTACGCCCTTAGAAAGCCTGAAGGCGGTGCTTGGTTTTCGGGGTCCCGTACGCGGCTAGGCTCCCAAAAAGTCTCACACATGTGGTATCCCCGTACTCAGGAGAAGCAGCAGAATGTATTTTGGGGTGTAATTTCACATATTCCCATGGCATGTTTGAGCAATATATCATTTAGTGACAACTTTGTGCAAAAAAAAAAAAAAAAAAAAAAAAAAAAATTTGTCTCTTTCCCGCAACTTGTGTCGCAATATAAAATATTCCATGGACTCGACATGCTTCTCAGCAAATAGCTTGGGGTGTCTACTTTCCAAAATGGGGTCATTTGGGGGGGTTTGAACTGTCCTGGCATTTTATGCACAACATTTAGAAGCTTATGTCACACATCACCCACTCTTCTAACCACTTAAAGACAAAGCCCTTTCTGATATTTTTTGATTACATGAAAAAATTATTTATTTTTGCAAGAAAATTACTTTGAACCCCCAAACATTATATATTTTTTTAAAGCAAATGCTCTACAGATTAAAATGGTGGGTGTTTCATTTTTTTTTTTTCACACAGTATTTGCGCAGCGATTTTTCAAACGCATTTTTTGGGGAAAAAACACACTTTTTAATTTTAATGCACTAAAACACACTATATTGCCCAAATGTTTGATGAAATAAAAAAGATGATCTTAGGCCGAGTACATGGATACCAAACATGACATGCTTTACAATTGCGCACAAACGTGCAGTGGCAACAAAATAAATACATTTTTAAAAGCCTTTAAAAGCCTTTACAGGTTACCACTTTAGATTTGCAGAGGAGGTCTACTGCTAAAATTACTGCCCTCGATCTGACCTTCGCGGCGATACCTCACATGCATGGTGCAATTGCTGTTTACATTTGACGACAGACCGCCGCTTGCGTTCGCCTTAGCGCAAGAGCAGGGGGCGACAGGGGTGCTTTTTTTTTTTTTTTTTTTTTTTTCTTTATTATTTTTTTGCTTTTTTATCTTATTTTTAAACTGTTCCTTTCATTTTTTTTTTTTTTAAATCATTTTTATTGTTATCTCGGGGAATGTAAATATCCCCTATGATAGCAATAGGTAGTGACAGGTACTCTTTTTTGAAAAAATTGGGGTCTATTAGACCCTAGATCTCTCCTCTGCCTTCAAAGCATCTGACCACACCAAGATTGGTGTGATAAAATGCTTCCCCAATTTCCCAATGGCGCTATTTACATCCGGCGAAATCTAAGTCATAAAATGCTCGTAGCTTCCGGTTTCTTAGGCCATAGAGATGTTTGGAGCCACTCTTGTCTCTGATCAGCTCTATGGTCAGCTGGCTGAATCACCGGCTGCATTCTCAGGTTCCCTGTTGAGACAGGAGAGCCAGAGAAAAACACGGAAGACGGTGGGGGGGGGGGGGCATTCCCTCCCACGGCTTGTAAAGGCAGTCTAGAGGCTAATTAGCCGCTAGGATTGCTTTTACATGAAAGCCGACCGCTGGCTGAAAAGAATGATACCAAGATGATACCTAAACCTGCAGGCATCATTCTGGTATGACCACTCAAAGTTGTGAATGGCGTACCTGAAGACAAAAAAATGGTTAACAATAAAGCACAGTAAACAGTAAAGTATAAATAATTACATACCTGAAAAACAAACATGATAAAACATAATAACAATAACAATAACAATAAAACACTGCAGAATAGAATACAGTAAAAAAAGAGCAGAACAATAGAGAGAGAGAATAGAGAGAGAGAACAATAAAACGACAACTATTTTTTTTTATTTTATATATATATATTTTTTTTTTTACACTTTTTTTGTAACTAACTTTTATAACTGTAACCGGTTCCAGGTTCGGGTCTCTCACAATGCGATGTCATCTTGGGAGACCCTGTGAAAGTGTGCCTAGCCTGTGCAATGCTGTACCCTACGCTAATACTCAACTAGTGAATGGTAGCGTTCAAAACATTCACCAATGCAAAGACCAGGATTGTCAGGACAGGAGGGACAATAATAGCGGGTGTCACGCCTATATCCGCGCTTGCTGCAGACACAACATCTTTTTTGGGGGGGTTCGTTGGGTAGGGGTACTCGGGAGGACATAAAGAAAATGCCTCTCATGCAGCCGACTGCATTTGGTTGGGGATGTGAATGGGGGAAGTACGGGCGCTGCAGAAGTGGTGGGTTCCCAATTAGGATTGGCGAATGCAGCAGGAAGGGCACTATGGGCACGACAGGCCTGTGTTTGTCTTCTTCTTGGTGGCAGCGGGACACTACTTGTGCTTGCCACCTCACCAGCTTGAACTGCACTTATGGGACTCGCCACGTCACCAAGTGTTACTGCAGCGCTGGTTTGACTACGACCGGGGTATACTAGGCCGCTGGTGCTTGCCAGTTCAATAAAAAGCTTCCAAAAAAACTGTTAGCGATCGCAGGGATCAGGCCTGACTCTGCGAACGCTGCAGTTATGCGTTTAGTGTTTTGTAAGTGTCAGTGATCGATCGATACTGCACTTGGGTGGGCTGGGCTGGGCCGGGCGGAGGGGCAAAACGCAGGTGCTAGCAGGTATCTGGGCTGATCCCGCTAACACTGCGTTTTTGGGAACCCTAAACTGCTGGGGACGCTAGTATAGATCTGATCGGATCAGATATTGATCCGTTCAGATACTATACCACTAAAGGAGGCGTATGCTGCGTGCGTGGGTGTTAGCGGTACTGGCGCTAACCTGACGCTGCCTGGGGCCGGTGCTTGCTAGTTCACCAAAATGCTACCAAAAAAACTGTTAGCGATCGCAGGGATCAGGCCTGACTCTGCGAACGCTGCAGTTATGCGTTTAGTGCCTTGTAAGTGTCAGTGATCGATCGATACTGCACTTGGGTGGGCTGGGCGGAGGGGCAAAACGCAGGTGCTAGCGGGTATCTGGGCTGATCCCGCTAACACTGTGTTTTTGGGAACCCTAAACTGCTGGGGACGCTAGTATAGATCTGATCGGATCAGATATTGATCCGTACAGATACTATACCACTAAGGGAGGCGTATGCTGCGTGCGTGGGTGTTTGCGGTACTGGCACTAATCTGACGCTGCCTGGGGCGACGCATATCACCGCCGGGCGATCAGGGGGCTAAACCTTTATTAGGTAATAAACGGCGGGTGCCCTGACACTATAAAAAATAAACGAACTAACCTGCGTCACCCGTAACGGTTATACGGTGATCAGTGGTGAAAGGGTTAACTAGGGGGCAATCAAGGGGTTAAAACATTTATTAGGTAGTATATGGGGGTCCCTGTCGCTATAAAACGCTGACGGCGAACCTAAATATTTACCTCACTAACTAGCGTCACCAGTGACACTAATACAGCGATCAGAAAAATGATCGCTTAGTGACACTGGTGACAGGGTTATCAAGGGGTTAAAACTTTATTAGGGGGGGTTAGGGGGGTACCCTAGACCTACAGGGGGGTAATACTCACTGTCCCAACACTGTAACTGTCACAAACTGACACTATGCAGTAATCAGAAAAAAAAAAAAAAAAACCTGCTGGTGTCAGTTTGTGACAGGGGGGGGGGGGGTGATTGGGGGGGGATCGGGGGGCGATCGGGGGGGATCGGGGTGTTTTGTATGCCTGGCATGTTCTACTGTGTGTGTAGTGTGTTGTGCACTCACATTGATGTCTTCTCCCCTCGGCGCTGGAACGGAAACTACCGAGCCGAGGGGAGATGACATCATTTCCTTTGCTGCTGTTTAGCATACAGCAGCAAAGGAGTGTTCCCATTGGCCGGCGGCGATCGCGAGGGGGGGGCCACGAACGGATGGCCTCCCCCTCATCTCGGATCGCCGGGGAACAGAACGGGACCGCTTCGGGCACCGGGGGGGGGTCCGATCGGACCCCCCACCCGCGAGAGGCAAATCACGTACATGTACGTGATTTTGCCTGCCCGTGCCGCCTTGCCGACGTAAATCGGCGTTAGGCGGTCCTTAAGTGGTTAATAATGATGGTCTTTGTCACGGAACGTCCCACACTCCGCTTGAGTGCTTCCGTCATATACCACTTCCTCCCAGTCTGTATACAGATATCCCAACCTCTCTGAGCACAAACAAGGCGACACTTACAGGCAACAGGCTTGCATACAGTCCTCTCCAACAGCCTCTGTCCCGGCTAGGTCTGTGACAGTCTTGTCTTGGAATAGTCGGGGGGTCTCCTGTACATGTTGTTGTCTCTTCTGTCCTATCTTCTGGTAATCTAGTTGAGAATGGAGTCCTCGCCTTAATAATGATGGTCTTGTCTTGGAATAGTCGGGGGTCTCCTGTACATGTTGTTGTCTCTTCTGTCCTATCTTCTGGTAATCTAGTTGAGAATGGAGTCCTCGCCTTAATAATGATGGTCTTGTCTTGGAATAGTCGGGGGTCTCCTGTACATGTTGTTGTCTCTTCTGTTTTATCTTCTGGTAATCTAGTTGAGATTGGAGTCCTCACTGTAATAATGAAGGTCTTGTTTCGGAATAGTCGGGGGGGGGGGGTGTCTCCTTTACTTGTTGTCTCTTTTGTCTTATCTTCTGGTAATCTAGTTGAGATTGTAATAATGATGGTCTTGTCTTGGAATAGTCGGGGGGGGGGGGGGGTTTCCTGTACACGTTGTTGTCTCTTCTGTCTCATCTTCTGGTAATCTAGTTGAGAATGGAGTCCCTGGCCTAATAATGATGGTCTTGTCTTGGAATAGTCGGGGGGTCTCCTGTACATGTTGTTGTCTCTTCTGTCCTATCTTCTGGTAATCTAGTTGAGAATGGAGTCCTCGCCTTAATAATGATGGTCTTGTCTTGGAATAGTCGGGGGGTCTCCTGTACATGTTGTTGTCTCTTCTGTCCTATCTTCTGGTAATCTAGTTGAGAATGGAGTCCTCGCCCTAATAATGATGGTCTTGTCTTGGAATAGTCGGGGGGTCTCCTGTACATGTTGTTGTCTCTTCTGTCCTATCTTCTGGTAATCTAGTGGGATTGAAGTCCTCACTATAATGATGGTCTTGTCTTGGAATAGTCGGGGGGGGGGGGTCTCCTGTACATGTTGTTGTCTCTTCTGTCCTATCTTCTGGTAATCTAGTTGAGAATGGAGTCCTCGCCTTAATAATGATGGTCTTGTCTTGGAATAGTCGGGGGGTCTCCTGTACATGTTGTTGTCTCTTCTGTTTTATCTTCTGGTAATCTAGTGGGATTGAAGTCCTCACTATAATGATGGCCTTATCTTGGAATAGTCTTCTGTATGTAGTCCTTGTGATCTCTTCTGTCCCGTTTTATGGTGATCTGGTTGAGTCTCCTTTACTTGTTGTCTCTTCTGTCTTATCTTCTGGTAATCTAGTTGAGATTGTAATAATGATGGTCTTGTCTTGGAATAGTCGGGGGGGGGGGGGGTTTCCTGTACATGTTGTTGTCTCTTCTGTCCTATCTTCTGGTAATCTAGTTGAGAATAGAGTCCTCGCCCTAATAATGATGGTCTTGTCTTGGAATAGTCGGGGGGTCTCCTGTACATGTTGTTGTCTCTTCTGTCCTATCTTCTGGTAATCTA
Organism: Aquarana catesbeiana; assembly: GCF_042186555.1. Taxonomy (NCBI): domain Eukaryota; kingdom Metazoa; phylum Chordata; class Amphibia; order Anura; family Ranidae; genus Aquarana; species Aquarana catesbeiana. The sequence goes on along the minus strand of NC_133335.1, from coordinate 521,633 downwards.
GTGGGATTGAAGTCCTCACTATAATGATGGTCTTGTCTTGGAATAGTCAGGGGGGGTCTCCTGTACATGTTGTTGTCTCTTCTGTCCTATCTTCTGGTAATCTAGTGGGATTGAAGTCCTCACTATAATGATGGTCTTGTCTTGGAATAGTCAGGGGGGGGGTCTCCTGTACATGTTGTTGTCTCTTCTGTCCTATCTTCTGGTAATCTAGTGGGATTGGAGTCCTCGCCCTAATAATGAAGGTCTTGTCTTGGAATAGTCGGGGGTCTCCTGTACATGTTGTTGTCTCTTCTGTCTCATCTTCTGGTAATCTATTTGAGAATGGAGTCCTCGCCTTAATAATGATGGTCTTGTCTTGGAATAGTCGGGGGGTCTCCTGTACATGTTGTTGTCTCTTCTGTCCTATCTTCTGGTAATCTAGTGGGATTGGAGTCCTCGCCTTAACCACTTGAGCCCCGGACCATTATGCTGCCTAAGGACCAGAGGTCTTTTTCCAATTTGGCACTGCGTCGCTTTAACTGCTAATTGCGCGGTCATGCAATGCTGTACCCAAACGAAATTTGCGTCCTTTTCTTCCCACAAATAGAGCTTTCTTTTGATGGTATTTGATCACCTCTGCAGTTTTTATTTTTTGCGCTATAAACGGAAAAAGACCGAAAATTTTGAAAAAAAATGATATTTTCTACTTTTTGTTATAAAAAAAATCCAATAAACTCAATTTTAGTCATACATTTAGGCCAAAATGTATTCGGCCACATGTCTTTGGTAAAAAAAATGTCAATAAGCGTATATTTATTGGTTTGCGCAAAAGTTATAGCGTCTACAAACTAGGGTACATTTTCTGGAATTTACACAGCTTTTAGTTTATGACTGCCTATGTCATTTCTTGAGGTGCTAAAATGGCAGGGCAGTACAAAACCCCCCCAAATGACCCCATTTTGGAAAGTAGACACCCCAAGGAAATTGCTGAGAGGCATGTTGAGCCCATTGAATATTTATTTTTTTTGTCCCAAGTGATTGAATAATGACAAAAAAAAAAAAAAATATTTACAAAAAGTTGTCACTAAATGATATATTGCTCACACAGGCCATGGGCCTATGTGGAATTGCACCCCAAAATATATTCAGCTACTTCTCCTGAGTACGGGGATACCACATGTGTGGGACTTTTTGGGAGCCTAGCCGCGTATGGGACCCCGAAAACCAATCACCGCCTTCAGGATTTCTAAGGGTGTAACTTTTTGATTTCACTCTTCACTGCCTATCACAGTTTCGGAGGCCATGGAATGCCCAGGTGGCACAACCCCCCCCCAAATGACCCCATTTTGGAAAGTAGACACCCCAAGCTATTTGCTGAGAGGCATATTGAGTCCATGGAATATTTTATATTTTGACACAAGTTGCGGGAAAGTGACACTTTTTTTTTTTTTTTTGCACAAAGTTGTCACTAAATGATATATTGCTCACACAGGCCATGGGCCTATGTGGAATTGCACCCCAAAATACATTTAGCTGCTTCTCCTGAGTACGGGGATACCACATGTGTGGGACTTTTTGGGAGCCTAGCCGCGTACGGGGCCCCGAAAACCAATCACCGCCTTCAGCGTTTTTAAGGGCGTGAATTTTTGATTTTACTCTTCACTGCCTATCACAGTTTCGGAGGCCATGGAATGCCCAGGTGGCACAAAACCCCCCCAAATGACCCCATTTTGGAAAGTAGACACCCCAAGCTATTTGCTGAGAGGCATGGTGAGTATTTTGCAGCTCTCATTTGTTTTTGAAAATGAAGAAAGGCAAGAAAAAACTTTTTTTTTTTTTCTTTTTTCAAATTTCAAAACTTTGTGACAAAAAGTGAGGTCTGCAAAATACTCACTATACCTCTCATCAAATAGCTTGGGGTGTCTACTTTCCAAAATGGGGTCATTTGGGGGGGTTTTGTGCCACCTGGGCATTCCATGGCCTCCGAAACTGTGATAGGCAGTGAAGAGTGAAATCAAAAATTTACGGCCTTAGAAAGCCTGAAGGCGGTGCTTGGTTTTCGGGGTCCCGTACGCGGCTAGGCTCCCAAAAAGTCTCACACATGTGGTATCCCCGTACTCAGGAGAAGCAGCAGAATGTATTTTGGGGTGTAATTTCACATATTCCCATGGCATGTTTGAGCAATATATCATTTAGTGACAACTTTGTGCAAAAAAAAAAAAAAAAAAAAAAAAAAAAATTTGTCTCTTTCCCGCAACTTGTGTCGCAATATAAAATATTCCATGGACTCGACATGCCTCTCAGCAAATAGCTTGGGGTGTCTACTTTCCAAAATGGGGTCATTTGGGGGGGGTTTTGAACTGTCCTGGCATTTTATGCACAACATTTAGAAGCTTATGTCACACATCACCCACTCTTCTAACCACTTGAAGACAAAGCCCTTTCTGACACTTTTTGTTTACATGAAAAAATTATTTATTTTTGCAAGAAAATTACTTTGAACCCCCAAACATTATATATTTTTTTAAAGCAAATGCCCTACAGATTAAAATGGTGGGTGTTTCATTTTTTTTTTTTCACACAGTATTTGCGCAGCGATTTTTCAAACGCATTTTTTGGGGAAAAAACACACTTTTTAGTTTTAATGCACTAAAACACACTATATTGCCCAAATGTTTGATGAAATAAAAAAGATGATCTTAGGCCGAGTACATGGATACCAAACATGACATGCTTTACAATTGCGCACAAACGTGCAGTGGCAACAAAATAAATACATTTTTAAAAGCCTTTAAAAGCCTTTACAGGTTACCACTTTAGATTTGCAGAGGAGGTCTACTGCTAAAATTACTGCCCTCGATCTGACCTTCGCGGTGATACCTCACATGCATGGTGCAATTGCTGTTTACGTTTGACGACAGACCGCCGCTTGCGTTCGCCTTAGCGCAAGAGCAGGGGGCGACAGGGGTGCTTTTTTTTTTTTTTTTTTTTTTCTTTATTATTTTTTTGCTTTTTTATCTTATTTTTAAACTGTTCCTTTCATTTTTTTTTTTTTAAATCATTTTTATTGTTATCTCGGGGAATGTAAATATCCCCTATGATAGCAATAGGTAGTGACAGGTACTCTTTTTTGAAAAAATTGGGGTCTATTAGACCCTAGATCTCTCCTCTGCCTTCAAAGCATCTGACCACACCAAGATCGGTGTGATAAAATGCTTTCCCAATTTCCCAATGGCGCTATTTACATCCGGCGAAATCTAAGTCATAAAATGCTCGTAGCTTCCGGTTTCTTAGGCCATAGAGATGTTTGGAGCCACTCTGGTCTCTGATCAGCTCTATGGTCAGCTGGCTGAATCACCGGCTGCATTCTCAGGTTCCCTGTTGAGACAGGAGAGCCAGAGAAAAACACGGAAGACGGTGGGGGGGCATTCCCTCCCACGGCTTGTAAAAGCAGTCTAGAGGCTAATTAGCCGCTAGGATTGATTTTACATGAAAGCCGACCGCTGGCTGAAAAGAATGATACCAAGATGATACCTAAACCTGCAGGCATCATTCTGGTATAACCACTCAAAGTTGTGAATGGCGTACCTGAAGACAAAAAAATGGTTAACAATAAAGCACAGTAAACGGTAAAGTATAAATAATTACATACCTGAAAAACAAACATGATAAAACATAATAACAATAAAACATTGCAGAATAGAATACAGTAAAAAAAGAGCAGAACAATAGAGAGAGAGAATAGAGAGAGAGAACAATAAAACGACAACTATTTTTTTTTATTTTATATTTTTGTATGTGTTTTTTTTTTTTTTTTACACTTTTTTTGTAACTAACTTTTATAACTGTAACCGGTTCCAGGTTCGGGTCTCTCACAATGCGATGTCATCTTGGGAGACCCTGTGAAAGTGTGCCTAGTCTGTGCAATGCTGTACCCTACGCTAATACTCAACTAGTGAATGGTAGCGTTCAAAACATTCACCAATGCAAAGACCAGGATTGTCAGGACAGGAGGGACAATAATAGCGGGTGTCACGCCTATATCCGCGTTTGCTGCAGACACAACATCTTTTTTGGGGGGGGTTCGTTGGGTAGGGGTACTCGGGAGGACATAAAAATGCCTCTCATGCAGCCGACTGTATTTGGTTGGGGATGTGAATGGGGGAAGTACGGGCGCTGCAGAAGTGGTGGGTTCCCAATTAGGATTGGCGAATGCAGCAGGAAGGGCACTATGGGCACGACGGGCCTGTGTTTGTCTTCTTGGTGGCAGCGGGACACTACTTGTGCTTGCCACCTCACCAGCTTGAACTGCACTTATGGGACTCGCCATGTCACCAAGTGTTACTGCAGTGCTGGTTTGACTACGACCGGGGTGTACTAGGCCGCTGGTGCTTGCCAGTTCACCAAAACGCTACCAAAAAAACTGTTAGCGATCGCAGGGATCAGGCCTGACTCTGCGAACGCTGCAGTTATGCGTTTAGTGTTTTGTAAGTGTCAGTGATCGATCGATACTGCACTTGGGTGGGCTGGACTGGGCCGGGCGGAGGGGCAAAACGCAGGTGCTAGCAGGTATCTGGGCTGATCCCGCTAACACTGCGTTTTTGGGAACCCTAAACTGCTGGGGACGCTAGTATAGATCTGATCGGATCAGATATTGATCCGATCAGATACTATACCACTAAGGGAGGCGTATGCTGCGTGCGTGGGTGTTAGCGGTACTGGCGCTAACCTGACGCTGCCTGGGGCCGGTGCTTGCTAGTTCACCAAAATGCTACCAAAAAAACTGTTAGCGATCGCAGGGATCAGGCCTGACTCTGCGAACGCTGCAGTTATGCGTTTAGTGCCTTGTAAGTGACAGTGATCGATCGATACTGCACTTGGGTGGGCCGGGCCGGGCGGAGGGGCACAACGCAGGTGCTAGCAGGTATCTGGGCTGATCCCGCTAACACTGCGTTTTTGGGAACCCTAAACTGCTGGGGACGCTAGTATAGATCTGATCGGATCAGATATTGATCCGATCAGATACTATACCACTAAGGGAGGCGTATGCTGCGTGCGTGGGTGTTAGCGGTACTGGCACTAATCTGACGCTGCCTGGGGCGACGCATATCACCGCCGGGCGATCAGGGGGCTAAACCTTTATTCGGTAATAAACGGCGGGTGCCCTGACACTATAAAAAATAAACGAACTAACCAGCGTCACCCGTAACGGTTATACGGTGATCAGTGGTGAAAGGGTTAACTAGGGGGCAATCAAGGGGTTAAAACATTTATTAGGTAGTATATGGGGGTCCCTGTCGCTATAAAACGCTGACGGCGAACCTAAATATTTACCTCACTAACTAGCGTCACCAGCGACACTAATACAGCGATCAGAAAAATGATCGCTTAGTGACACTGGTGACAGGGTTATCAAGGGGTTAAAACTTTATTAGGGGGGGTTAGGGGGGTATCCTAGACCTAAAGGGGGGTAATACTCACTGTCCCAACACTGTAACTGTCACAAACTGACACTATGCAGTAATCAGAAAAAAAAAAAAAAAAACCTGCTGGTGTCAGTTTGTGACAGGGGGGGGGGGGGTGATTGGGGGGGGATCGGGGGGCGATCGGGGGGGGGATCGGGGTGTTTTGTATGCCTGGCATGTTCTACTGTGTGTGTGTGTGTTGTGCACTCACATTGATGTCTTCTCCCCTCGGCGCTGGAACGGAAACTACCGAGCCGAGGGGAGATGACATCATTTCCTTTGCTGCTGTTTAGCATACAGCAGCAAAGGAGTGTTCCCATTGGCCGGCGGCGATCGCGAGGGGGGGGCCACGAACGGATGGCCTCCCCCTCATCTCGGATCGCCGGGGAACAGAACGGGACCGCTTCGGGCACCGGGGGGGGGTCCGATCGGACCCCCCACCCGCGAGAGGCAAATCACGTACATGTACGTGATTTTGCCTGCCCGTGCCGCCTTGCCGACGTAAATCGGCGTTAGGCGGTCCTTAAGTGGTTAATAATGATGGTCTTTGTCACGGAACGTCCCACACTCCGCTTGAGTGCTTCCGTCATATACCACTTCCTCCCAGTCTGTATACAGATATCCCAACCTCTCTGAGCACAAACAAGGCGACACTTACAGGCAACAGGCTTGCATACAGTCCTCTCCAACAGCCTCTGTCCCGGCTAGGTCTGTGACAGTCTTGTCTTGGAATAGTCGGGGGGTCTCCTGTACATGTTGTTGTCTCTTCTGTCCTATCTTCTGGTAATCTAGTTGAGAATGGAGTCCTCGCCTTAATAATGATGGTCTTGTCTTGGAATAGTCGGGGGTCTCCTGTACATGTTGTTGTCTCTTCTGTCCTATCTTCTGGTAATCTAGTTGAGAATGGAGTCCTCGCCTTAATAATGATGGTCTTGTCTTGGAATAGTCGGGGGTCTCCTGTACATGTTGTTGTCTCTTCTGTTTTATCTTCTGGTAATCTAGTTGAGATTGGAGTCCTCACTGTAATAATGAAGGTCTTGTTTCGGAATAGTCGGGGGGGGGGGGTGTCTCCTTTACTTGTTGTCTCTTTTGTCTTATCTTCTGGTAATCTAGTTGAGATTGTAATAATGATGGTCTTGTCTTGGAATAGTCGGGGGGGGGGGTTTCCTGTACACGTTGTTGTCTCTTCTGTCTCATCTTCTGGTAATCTAGTTGAGATTGGAGTCCCCGGCCTAATAATGATGGTCTTGTCTTGGAATAGTCGGGGGGGGGGTCTCCTGTACATGTTGTTGTCTCTTCTGTCCTATCTTCTGGTAATCTAGTTGAGATTGGAGTCCCCGCCCTAATAATGATGGTCTTGTCTTGGAATAGTCGGGGGGTCTCCTGTACATGTTGTTGTCTCTTCTGTCCTATCTTCTGGTAATCTAGTGGGATTGAAGTCCTCACTATAATGATGGTCTTGTCTTGGAATAGTCGGGGGGGGGGGGGTCTCCTGTACATGTTGTTGTCTCTTCTGTCCTATCTTCTGGTAATCTAGTTGAGAATGGAGTCCTCGCCTTAATAATGATGGTCTTGTCTTGGAATAGTCGGGGGGTCTCCTGTACATGTTGTTGTCTCTTCTGTTTTATCTTCTGGTAATCTAGTGGGATTGAAGTCCTCACTATAATGATGGCCTTATCTTGGAATAGTCTTCTGTATGTAGTCCTTGTGATCTCTTCTGTCCCGTTTTATGGTGATCTGGTTGAGTCTCCTTTACTTGTTGTCTCTTCTGTCTTATCTTCTGGTAATCTAGTTGAGATTGTAATAATGATGGTCTTGTCTTGGAATAGTCGGGGGGGGGGGGTTTCCTGTACATGTTGTTGTCTCTTCTGTCCTATCTTCTGGTAATCTAGTTGAGAATAGAGTCCTCGCCCTAATAATGATGGTCTTGTCTTGGAATAGTCGGGGGGTCTCCTGTACATGTTGTTGTCTCTTCTGTCCTATCTTCTGGTAATCTAGTGGGATTGAAGTCCTCACTATAATGATGGTCTTGTCTTGGAATAGTCAGGGGGGGTCTCCTGTACATGTTGTTGTCTCTTCTGTCCTATCTTCTGGTAATCTAGTGGGATTGAAGTCCTCACTATAATGATGGTCTTGTCTTGGAATAGTCAGGGGGGGGGTCTCCTGTACATGTTGTTGTCTCTTCTGTCCTATCTTCTGGTAATCTAGTGGGATTGGAGTCCTCGCCCTAATAATGAAGGTCTTGTCTTGGAATAGTCGGGGGTCTCCTGTACATGTTGTTGTCTCTTCTGTCTCATCTTCTGGTAATCTAGTTGAGAATGGAGTCCTCGCCTTAATAATGATGGTCTTGTCTTGGAATAGTCGGGGGTCTCCTGTACATGTTGTTGTCTCTTCTGTCCTATCTTCTGGTAATCTAGTTGAGAATGGAGTCCTCGCCTTAATAATGATGGTCTTGTCTTGGAATAGTCGGGGGTCTCCTGTACATGTTGTTGTCTCTTCTGTCCTATCTTCTGGTAATCTAGTTGAGAATGGAGTCCTCGCCTTAATAATGATGGTCTTGTCTTGGAATAGTCGGGGGTCTCCTGTACATGTTGTTGTCTCTTCTGTCCTATCTTCTGGTAATCTAGTTGAGAATGGAGTCCTCGCCTTAATAATGATGGTCTTGTCTTGGAATAGTCGGGGGTCTCCTGTACATGTTGTTGTCTCTTCTGTCCTATCTTCTGGTAATCTAGTAGGATTGAAGTCCTCACTATAATGATGGTCTTATCTTGGAATAGTCTCCTGTATGTAGTCCTTGTGATCTCTTCTGTCCCGTTTTATGGTGATCTGGTTGAGATCGGAGTCTATACAGTACTTTTGATGATCTTGTGTTGGGGAAGGGTTGGGCTCCTTTGTAAGTAGATTGAGTGCGGTTTCACTATCAAAAAGAAAAGCACCATAAACTAAGCCATTTGATTTGAATAACTTATTTATAAAGTCGGTATAAATTACTTCCTAAATAGGACACCTTTATACTTTTGGATAACATAAAACATAAAACATGTACAAAACATTGTTAAAAAGACAATCCGGATTATCATCCCACATGCTGGAAATTTAATAATATAGATAATTTATCTCAGATATCAAAAAACGATCGGAATTCCCATTTCTGATGAAGGGTACACTAAGCAGAGGGAGCAATTGCCAAAATCTTATTGAAGACAAAGAGAAATCTTTAATAACTGAGATGAATAATAGAGACGGATTCTATGGAGTCCTGATGGAGGGAACTTTTTGTGTAGAGCAGAGTAATATCTCCTTGTAATCATCTATATTGGAATCGATCATTGATTATAAGCAGCAAATATTTCCTCAATCTAGATATTGAATGGTTGTAGCAAAACACAATAAACGTCGATCAATGAATGTGGCAGTTCTGTGGTACAAAACATTCCTTCTACATTTCACAGTGAAGATCGCGATCGATACGAAATCCTTCATTAGAGAGGATTGGAGGCGAGGGAAGAGAATCCACCAGCAGAACATTGTAGAGATTATCACCAGGACAGTGAAGGATTTTTGGAATAAGATCTTCCTCCTAGACGAGGTGTCTTTCATAAAATCTTATTACAAAAAGAAAAATTCTGGATAGAGAACTTAAATAGCTTAACACCGAACGGTTTGAACCCGGAGAGCTTAACGCCGAACAGTTTGAACCCGGAGAGCTTAACGCCGAACAGTTTGAACCCGGAGAGCTTAACGCCGAACGGTTTGAACCCGGAGAGCAATCTAAAAGTATTTCTTGACAGTTAAATGTTGGAAATTTTTGTCTTGTTATAATTATTAAAAATCGTGTTCTTTGATCTACATTCCCCTTCTTCCGATCTTCCTTGTTAATTATTGTTCTTTGTCTTTTTAGTCAAATTATGAGATTAACGATATATATCGAAATTATATTTGTAAAATATTACAAGGAAAAATCGGATGAATTAAAAGCAATATGAGTATTGGCCACAAGATGGCGCTACTATTTACTTACCTCTTTGTTAAATGAATCTCCTCTCTACTTTATCGTCAAACAACTATCTACCACCATCTATATATCACTATCTATGTACCACTAACTATCTACCACTAATTATGTACCACTAACTATGTACCACTAACTATCTACCACTAACTATGTACCACTAACTATGTACCACTAACTATCTACCACTAACTATGTATCACTAACTATCTACCACTAACTATGTATCACTAACTATGTACCACTAACTATGTACCACTAACTATGTACCACTAACTATGTACCACTAACTATCTACCACTAACTATGTACCACTATCTATGTATCACTAACTATGTACCACTAACTATGTACCACTAACTATGTACCACTAACTATCTACCACTAACTATCTACCACTAACTATGTACCACTAACTATCTACCACTAACTATCTACCACTAACTATGTACCACTATCTATGTACCACTAACTATGTACCACTAACTATGTACCACTAACTATGTACCACTAACTATCTACCACTAACTATGTATCACTAACTATGTACCACTAACTATCTACCACTAACTATCTACCACTAACTATGTACCACTATCTATGTACCACTAACTATGTACCACTAACTATGTACCACTAACTATGTACCACTAACTATCTACCACTAACTATCTACCACTAACTATGTACCACTATCTATGTATCACTAACTATGTACCACTAACTATGTACCACTAACTATGTACCACTAACTATCTACCACTAACTATCTACCACTAACTATGTACCACTATCTATGTACCACTAACTATGTACCACTAACTATGTACCACTAACTATGTACCACTAACTATCTACCACTAACTATGTATCACTAACTATGTACCACTAACTATCTACCACTAACTATCTACCACTAACTATGTACCACTATCTATGTACCACTAACTATGTACCACTAACTATGTACCACTAACTATGTACCACTAACTATGTACCACTATCTATGTACCACTAACTATGTACCACTAACTATGTACCACTAACTATGTACCACTATCTATGTACCACTAACTATGTACCACTAACTATCTACCACTAACTATCTACCACTAACTATGTACCATGCTCTTCTCTTTTTTCCCTTTTCTTTCTCTTTTTCTCCCTGTGATGATTTTTTCCATTAGTTCTCTGGTATTACCAGTTTGGATTATCACAATCTTTGAAGGTGATGAAATAATTCTTAAATGTTTTTTGGACTTACCATATGAGAGATTAAATGAATTTATTGAGATATGAAATGTGGCCACAAGGTGGCGCTATCACTTATATGCTGACCTGTCCAGCACTATTGATTCCTAATCTGTATGTATTGGGATCGAAGTGGAAAAACATGAAGACAATCAGCTTAATTGGGAGATCATTGAAGTCCAAACCAAGGAAGATAAAAGGAGCATCTGCATAACTCCTCCCTATTCTGAAGAAGCCCTCTGATTGGAGGACGAAACGTGTCAATCAAGGGAGGTCATCACATTATTCAATCCGGCAATGGAGCCCCCCCACCCACAGAAGCCTCAAGATCTCTGAAAAGGGACTCTAAGATCAGCCGGCCGGCTCTGTCTTCATAGAGGAACTCCAGGAATTGAAGGTTATTATTACCGAGAAAAACCTCATTTACAGCAAATTTATGTGAAGATGAACGATTGAAATCCAGCTCTTAGGCCATCAACCGATCCAATCATTGAAGCCCAACTTTACCGCCACAACCTAACACTGAGGACTTTCTCTGGGAATTATCCATTCATACTCTTCTAAACAAAGCTGAACTGCTGAGATTGTGACTGGAAAATGACGATCGATTACTTCACACACTGAGAAATGATCCTCAGACATTGTGATCTCCATCCATCGATTGTGATCTCCATCCATTGATTGGGATCTCCATCCATTGATTGTGATCTCCATCCACTGATTGTGATCTCCATCCATTGATTGTGATCTCCATCCATTGATTGTGATCTCCATCCATTGATTGTGATCTCCATCCACTGATTGTGATCTCCATCCATTGATTGTGATCTCCATCCACTGATTGTGATCTCCATCCACTGATTGTGATCTCCATCCACTGATTGTGATCTCCATCCACTGATTGTGATCTCCATCCATTGATTGTGATCTCCATCCATTGATTGTGATCTCCATCCATTGATTGTGTTCTCCATCCATTGATTGTGATCTCCATCCACTGATTGTGATCTCCATCCACTGATTGTGATCTCCATCCACTGATTGTGATCTCCATCCACTAATTGTGATCTCCATCCACTGATTGTGATCTCCATCCACTGATTGTGATCTCCATCCACTAATTGTGATCTCCATCCATTGATTGTGATCTCCATCCACTGATTGTGATCTCCATCCACTGATTGTGATCTCCATCCACTGATTGTGATCTCCATCCACTAATTGTGATCTCCATCCACTGATTGTGATCTCCATCCACTAATTGTGATCTCCATCCATTGATTGTGATCTCCATCCACTGATTGTGATCTCCATCCACTAATTGTGATCTCCATCCATTGATTGTGATCTCCATCCACTGATTGTGATCTCCATCCACTAATTGTGATCTCCATCCATTGATTGTGATCTCCATCCATTGATTGTGATCTCCATCCACTGATTGTGATCTCCATCCATTGATTGTGATCTCCATCCACTGATTGTGATCTCCATCCACTGATTGTGATCTCCATCCACTGATTGTGATCTCCATCCACTGATTGTGATCTCCATCCATTGATTGTGATCTCCATCCATTGATTGTGATCTCCATCCATTGATTGTGATCTCCATCCATTGATTGTGATCTCCATCCATTGATTGTGATCTCCATCCATTGATTGTGATCTCCATCCACTGATTGTGATCTCCATCCACTGATTGTGATCTCCATCCATTGATTGTGATCTCCATCCACTGATTGTGATCTCCATCCACTGATTGTGATCTCCATCCATTGATTGTGATCTCCATCCACTGATTGTGATCTCCATCCACTGATTGTGATCTCCATCCATTGATTGTGATCTCCATCCATTGATTGTGATCTCCATCCATTGATTGTGATCTCCATCCATTGATTGTGATCTCCATCCATTGATTGTGATCTCCATCCACTGATTGTGATCTCCATCCACTGATTGTGATCTCCATCCATTGATTGTGATCTCCATCCACTGATTGTGATCTCCATCCACTGATTGTGATCTCCATCCATTGATTGTGATCTCCATCCACTGATTGTGATCTCCATCCACTGATTGTGATCTCCATCCACTGATTGTGATCTCCATCCACTGATTGTGATCTCCATCCACTGATTGTGATCTCCATCCACTGATTGTGATCTCCATCCACTGATTGTGATCTCCATCCATTGATTGTGATCTCCATCCACTAATTGTGATCTCCATCCATTGATTGTGATCTCCATCCACTGATTGTGATCTCCATCCACTGATTGTGATCTCCATCCACTGATTGTGATCTCCATCCACTGATTGTGATCTCCATCCATTGATTGTGATCTCCATCCATTGATTGTGATCTCCATCCACTGATTGTGATCTCCATCCACTGATTGTGATCTTCATTCATTGAAAGAGAAATCTGCAGCAAGATCCCACATCGGCCGCCTCCAATCCTCTCTAATGAAGGATTTCGTATCGATCGTTATTTATCGGGAATGGTTTGTACCACAGAACTGCCACATTCATTGATCGACATTTATTGTGTTTTGCTACAACCATTCAATATCTATATTGAGGAAATATTTGCTGCTTATAATCAATGATCGATTCCAATCAATACAGATGATGACAAGGAGATATTACTCTGCTCTACACGGGAAGTTCCTCCATCAGGACTCCATAGAATCCGTCTCTATTATTCATCTCTTTGTCTTCAATATGATTCTGGAGATTTCTTCCTCTGCTCAGTGCGACCTTCATCAGAACGCCGATCGTTTGATATCTCAGATAATTATCTTTATCATTAAATTTCCAGCATGTGGGATGATAATCCGGATTGTCATGTTATGTAAAGTATAAAGGTGTCCTATTTATAGCGACTTCATCAATAAATCATTCGAATCAAATGTCTGGGATTATGGAGCTTTCACTATCTCCATTTTATATATACTAATCACTAAAATCACCCCACAGGAGAGTCAGTGGATTCTCTACCTCTCTATGATCGATCTACCAATGTAATGGGGGGAGTTCTGATCTCCTGGTCTTGTTGTGTTTGAGAAGGTCTTCTCCTCCCGTATTATACTGACCCCCCCTGTATTATACTGCCCCCCCTGTATTATACTGACCCCCCCGTATTATACTGACCCCCCCTGTATTATACTGACCCCCCGTATTATACTGACCCCCCCGTATTATACTGCCCCCCCCTCCTGTATTATACTGACCCCCCCGTATTATACTGACCCCCCTCCTGTATTATACTGACCCCCCCTGTATTATACTGACCCCCCCCCCTGTATTATACTGACCCCCCCGTATTATACTGACCCCCCTGTATTATACTGACCCCCCGTATTATACTGACCCCCCGTATTATACTGACCCCCCTGTATTATACTGACCCCCCGTATTATACTGACCCCCCTGTATTATACTGACCCCCCTGTATTATACTGAACCCCCTGTATTATACTGACCCCCCTGTATTATACTGACCCCCCGTATTATACTGACCCCCCCTGTATTATACTGACCCCCCCGTATTATACTGACCCCCCCTTATTATACTGACCCCCCCGTATTATACTGACCCCCCCTGTATTATACTGACCCCTCCCATATTATACTGCCCCCCCCTGTATTATACTGCCCCCCCTGTATTATACTGACCCCCCCGTATTATACTGACCCCCCTGTATTATACTGACCCCCCCTGTATTATACTGACCCCCCCGTATTATACTGCCCCCCCTGTATTATACTGACCCCCCCTGTATTATACTGACCCCCCGTATTATACTGACCCCCCTGTATTATACTGACCCCCCCTGTATTATACTGACCCCCCCTCCTGTATTATACTGACCCCCCCTGTATTATACTGACCCCCCTGTATTATACTGACCCCCCGTATTATACTGACCCCCCCTGTATTATACTGCCCCCCCGTATTATACTGACCCCCCCTGTATTATACTGACCCCCCGTATTATACTGACCCCCCTGTATTATACTGACCCCCCGTATTATACTGACCCCCCCTGTATTATACTACCCCCCCTCCTGTATTATACTGACCCCCCCGTATTATACTGACCCCCCTCCTGTATTATACTGACCCCCCGTATTATACTACCCCCCCTCCTGTATTATACTGACCCCCCGTATTATACTACCCCCCCTCCTGTATTATACTGACCCCCCCGTATTATACTGACCCCCCTGTATTATACTGACCCCCCCGTATTATACTGACCCCCCTGTATTATACTGACCCCCCCGTATTATACTGACCCCCCTCCTGTATTATACTGACCCCCCGTATTATACTACCCCCCCTCCTGTATTATACTGACCCCCCCGTATTATACTGACCCCCCTGTATTATACTGACCCCCCCGTATTATACTGACCCCCCTGTATTATACTGACCCCCCCCCGTATTATACTGAACCCCCCCGTATTATACTGACCCCCCTGTATTATACTGAACCCCCCCGTATTATACTGACCCCCCCTGTATTATACTGACCCCCCCGTATTATACTGACCCCCCTGTATTATACTGACCCCCCCTGTATTATACTGACCCCCCCGTATTATACTGACCCCCCCCGTATTATACTGACCCCCCCTGTATTATACTGACCCCCCCGTATTATACTGACCCCCCCGTATTATACTGACCCCCCTGTATTATACTGACCCCCCCTGTATTATACTGACCCCCCGTATTATACTGACCCCCCTGTATTATACTGACCCCCCCGTATTATACTGACCCCCCGTATTATACTGACCCCCCCTCCTGTATTATACTGACCCCCCCGTATTATACTACCCCCCCTCCTGTATTATACTGACCCCCCGTATTATACTGACCCCCCCGTATTATACTGACCCCCCCTGTATTATACTGACCCCCCGTATTATACTGACCCCCCTGTATTATACTGACCCCCCCTGTATTATACTGACCCCCCTCCTGTATTATACTGACCCCCCCTGTATTATACTGACCCCTCTGTATTATACTGACCCCCCCGTATTATACTGACCCCCCCTGTATTATACTGACCCCCCGTATTATACTGACCCCCCTGTATTATACTGACCCCCCTGTATTATACTGACCCCCCTCCTGTATTATACTGACCCCCCCTCCTGTGTTATACTGACCCCTCCCATATTATACTGACCCCCCCCCCTGTATTATACTGACCCCCCTGTATTATACTGACCCCCCTCCTGTATTATACTGACCCCCCTGTATTATACTGACCCCCCTCCTGTATTATACTGCCCCTCCTCCTGTATTATACTACCCCCCTGTATTATACTGCCCCCCCTCCTGTATTATACTGACCCCCCTCCTGTATTATACTGACCCCCCTGTATTATACTGACCCCCCCCCTGTATTATACTGACCCCCCTGTATTATACTGACCCCCCTCCTGTATTATACTGACCCCCCTGTATTATACTGACCCCCCTCCTGTATTATACTGCCCCTCCTCCTGTATTATACTACCCCCCTGTATTATACTGCCCCCCCTCCTGTATTATACTGACCCCCCCCCTGTATTATACTGACCCCCCTGTATTATACTGACCCCCCCTCCTGTATTATACTGACCCCCCCCCCTCCTGTGTTATACTGACCCCCCTCCTGTGTTTTCCTACAGGCTCCTTCTATGCCCCGGGGGAAGCGGATGAGTCGGTGTTCGGTATGGCGAGTGATGACACCAATCGCCTTCTTGTGTCCGGTGACACCTCCGGCTACATCCAGGTTTGGGACATCTCACAGTATGATCTCCACCCTCAGACTCAGGTAATTCACCCCGCATGTGGGCAGAGAATAAAGGAGCCCCTCAGGTTGTTTGTACCCACAGGGGGCGCTCTATCCTCTTATGTTGATTTGATGGACTGCTGGGGCAGTGTGGGGTTCTGTCTTGCCCTGCCTTGGGTATAAAACTTTTCATCTAAATTCTTCTGCAGGCGAAGAGGGTGAGGCCTCCATTACTCTTCAGCTGGGCGGCACATAACGACACAGTGGTCAGTTTGGAAATCTTCCAGTTTGAGGTGGAACCATTCATCGTCAGCGGCTCCTGTGACCGAACAGCCAAGCTCTGGACCTGTGATGGAAGTCATGTGGGCACATTTGGCCAATCCCGAACCTGGAACCTGAAGAAACCATCCAGCTTCCAGCAGAACATGTAAGAATTTCTCGAAACTCCGGCATCTGACCTTCCTGTTCAGTCCTTGATCTGGTCAGAAACCCTCCAATCTTTCCTTCATTCAACGCCATATCTTCAGACCACGACTTTGGGGTTTATTAGGACACCCGGGGGAGGAGGAGGATGCCAGGTACAACAAAGAAGTAACATCCCTGGGGGCAGGCCCTTCTAGAGAACAACCCCCATCTGTAACACACAACCCCCCTCTAGTGACCCAACCCCCCATCTGTAACCCACAACCCCCTTCTTGTGACCCAACCCCCCATCTGTAACACACAACCCCCCTCTAGTGACCCAACCCCCCATCTGTAACCCACAACCCCCTTCCAGAGAACAACCCCCCATCTTTAAAACACAATCCCCCTCTAGTGACCAAACCCCCATCTGTAACCCACAACCCCTTTCCAGAGAACAACCCCCCATCTGTAACACACAACCCCCCTCTAGTGACCCAACCCCCCATCTGTAACCCACAACCCCCTTCTTGTGACCCAACCCCCCATCTGTAACACACAACCCCCCTCTAGTGACCCAACCCCCCATCTGTAACCCACAACCCCCTTCCAGAGAACAACCCCCATCTGTAACACACAATCCCCCTCTAGTGACCAAACCCCCCATCTGTAACCCACAACCCCCTTCCAGAGAACAAACCCCCCATCTGTAACACACAACCCTCCTCTACTGACCCAACCCCCCATCTGTAACCCACAACCCCCTTCCAGAGAACAACCCCCCATCTGTAACCCACAACCCCCTTCTAGTGACCCAACCCCCCATCTGTAACCCACAACCCCCTTCCAGAGAACAAACCCCCCATCTGTAACCCACAACCCCCTTCTAGTGACCCAACCCTTCATCTGTAACCCACAACCCCCTTCTTGTGACCCAACCCCCATCTGTAACCCACAACCCCCTTCCAGAGAACAAACCCCCCATCTGTAACCCACAACTCCCTTCTTGTGACCCAACCCCCATCTGTAACACACAACCCCCTTCTAGTGACCAACCCCCATCTGTAACACACAACCCCCTTCTTGTGACCAACCCCCCATCTGTAACACACAACCCCCTTCTAGTGACCCAACCCCCCCTTCTGTAACACACAACCCCCTACCAGAGAACAAACCCCCCATCTGTAACCAACAACCCCCTTCTAGTGACCCCCCCATCTGTAACACACAACCCCCTTCTAGTGACCGAACCCCCCCATCTGTAACACACAGCCCCCTTCTAGTGACCCAACCCCCCCATCTGTAACACACAGCCCCCTTCTAGTGACCCAACCCCCTTCTTGTGACCCAACCCCCATCTGTAACCCACAACCCCCTTCCAGAGAACAAACCCCCCATCTGTAACCCACAACTCCCTTCTTGTGACCCAACCCCCATCTGTAACACACAACCCCCTTCTAGTGACCAACCCCCATCTGTAACACACAACCCCCTTCTTGTGACCAACCCCCCATCTGTAACACACAACCCCCTTCTAGTGACCCAACCCCCCATCTGTAACATACAACCCCCTTCTAGTGACCCAACCCCCCCATCTGTAACACACAGCCCCCTTCTAGTGACCCAACCCCCTTCTAGTGACCCAACCCCCTTCTAGTGACCCAACCCCCCCATCTGTAACACACAACCCCCTTCTAGTGACCAACCCCCCATCTGTAACACACAGCCCCCTTCTAGTGACCGAACCCCCCCCATCTGTAACACACAACCCCCTTCTAGTGACCGAACCCCCCCATCTGTAACACACAGCCCCCTTCTAGTGACCCAACCCCCCCATCTGTAACACACAGCCCCCTTCTAGTGACCCAACCCCCTTCTAGTGACCCAACCCCCCCATCTGTAACACACAACCCCCTTCTAGTGACCAACCCCCTATCTGTAACACACAGCCCCCTTCTAGTGACCGAACCCCCCCATCTGTAACACACAGCCCCCTTCTAGTGACCCAACCCCCTTCTAGTGACCCAACCCCCCATCTGTAACACACAACCCCCTTCTAGTGACCGAACCCCCCCATCTGTAACACACAGCCCCCTTCTAGTGACCCAACCCCCATCTGTAACACACAACCCCCTTCTAGTGACCCAACCCCATCTGTAACACACAACCCCCTTCTAGTGACCAACCCCCATCTGTAACACACAACCCCCTTCTAGTGACCCAACCCCCCATCTGTAACATACAACCCCCTTCTAGTGACCCAACCCCCCCATCTGTAACACACAACCCCCTTCTAGTGACCCAACCCCATCTGTAACACACAACCCCCTTCTAGTGACCAACCCCCATCTGTAACACACAACCCCCTTCTAGTGACCAACCCCCCATCTGTAACATACAACCCCCTTCTAGTGACCCAACCCCCCCATCTGTAACACACAACCCCCTTCTAGTGACCCAACTCTTCATCTGTAACCCACAACCCCCTTCTTGTGACCAACCCCCATCTGTAACCCACAACCCCCTTCCAGAGAACAAACCCCCCATCTGTAACCAACAACCCCCTTCTAGTGACCCCCTCCATCTGTAACCCACAACCCCCCTCTAGTGACCAAACCCCCCCTTCTGTAACACACAACCCCCTTCCAGAGAACAAACCCCCCATCTCTAACCCACAACCCCCTTTTAGTAACCCAACCCCCCCATCAGTAACACACAACCCCCTTCTAGTGACCCCCTTCACACATAGGTAGGACTTGATGGACTTGTGTCTTTTTTCAACCTCGCCTACTATGTAACTATATGTAGTGACCAAACCCCCCCATCTGTAACACACAACCCCCTTCTAGTGACCAACCCCCATCTGTAACACACAACCCCCTTCTAGTGACCAACCCCCATCTGTAACACACAGCCCCCTTCTAGTGACCCAACCCCCCCATCTGTAACACACAGCCCCCTTCTAGTGACCCAACCCCCTTCTAGTGACCCAACCCCCCCATCTGTAACACACAACCCCCTTCTAGTGACCCAACCCCCCCATCTGTAACACACAGCCCCCTTCTAGTGACCGAACCCCCCCATCTGTAACACACAGCCCCCTTCTAGTGACCCAACCCCCCCATCTGTAACATACAACCCCCTTCTAGTGACCAACCTCCCCCCATCTGTAACACACAGCCCCCTTCTAGATGTCCGTCTGTGTAGAGAGATGTCCGTCTGTGTAGAGAGATGTCGGTCTGTGTAGAGAGATGTCGGTCTGTGTAGAGAGATGTCGGTCTGTGTAGAGAGATGCCGGTCTGTGTAGAGAGATGTCCGTCTGTGTAGAGAGATGTCGGTCTGTGTAGAGAGATGTCGGTCTGTGTAGAGAGATGTCGGTCTGTATAGAGAGATGTCGGTCTGTATAGAGAGATGTCGGTCTGTATAGAGAGATGTCGGTCTGTGTAGAGAGATGTCGGTCTGTGTAGAGAGATGTCGGTCTGTATAGAGAGATGTCGGTCTGTATAGAGAGATGTCCGTCTGTGTAGAGAGATGTCGGTCTGTGTAGAGAGATGTCGGTCTGTGTAGAGAGATGTCGGTCTGTGTAGAGAGATGCCGGTCTGTGTAGAGAGATGTCCGTCTGTGTAGAGAGATGTCGGTCTGTGTAGAGAGATGTCGGTCTGTGTAGAGAGATGTCGGTCTGTATAGAGAGATGTCGGTCTGTATAGAGAGATGTCGGTCTGTATAGAGAGATGTCGGTCTGTGTAGAGAGATGTCGGTCTGTGTAGAGAGATGTCGGTCTGTATAGAGAGATGTCGGTCTGTATAGAGAGATGTCGGTCTGTGTAGAGAGATGTCGGTCTGTGTAGAGAGATGTCGGTCTGTATAGAGAGATGTCGGTCTGTATAGAGAGATGTCGGTCTGTGTAGAGAGATGTCGGTCTGTGTAGAGAGATGTCGGTCTGTATAGAGAGATGTCGGTCTGTGTAGAGAGATGTCGGTCTGTGTAGAGAGATGTCGGTCTGTATAGAGAGATGTCGGTCTGTATAGAGAGATGTCGGTCTGTGTAGAGAGATGTCGGTCTGTATAGAGAGATGTCGGTCTGTATAGAGAGATGTCGGTCTGTGTAGAGAGATGCCGGTCTGTATAGAGAGATGTCGGTCTGTGTAGAGAGATGTCGGTCTGTGTAGAGAGATGTCGGTCTGTGTAGAGAGATGTCGGTCTGTATAGAGAGATGTCGGTCTGTATAGAGAGATGTCGGTCTGTGTAGAGAGATGTCGGTCTGTATAGAGAGATGTCGGTCTGTGTAGAGAGATGTCGGTCTGTGTAGAGAGATGTCGGTCTGTGTAGAGAGATGTCGGTCTGTATAGAGAGATGTCGGTCTGTGTAGAGAGATGTCGGTCTGTATAGAGAGATGTCGGTCTGTGTAGAGAGATGTCGGTCTGTGTAGAGAGATGTCGGTCTGTGTAGAGAGATGTCGGTCTGTATAGAGAGATGTCGGTCTGTATAGAGAGATGTCGGTCTGTGTAGAGAGATGTCGGTCTGTGTAGAGAGATGTCGGTCTGTATAGAGAGATGTCGGTCTGTGTAGAGAGATGTCGGTCTGTGTAGAGAGATGTCGGTCTGTGTAGAGAGATGTCGGTCTGTATAGAGAGATGTCGGTCTGTGTAGAGAGATGTCGGTCTGTATAGAGAGATGTCGGTCTGTGTAGAGAGATGTCGGTCTGTGTAGAGAGATGTCGGTCTGTATAGAGAGATGTCGGTCTGTGTAGAGAGATGTCGGTCTGTATAGAGAGATGTCGGTCTGTATAGAGAGATGTCGGTCTGTGTAGAGAGATGTCGGTCTGTATAGAGAGATGTCGGTCTGTGTAGAGAGATGTCGGTCTGTGTAGAGAGATGTCGGTCTGTATAGAGAGATGTCGGTCTGTATAGAGAGATGTCGGTCTGTATAGAGAGATGTCGGTCTGTATAGAGAGATGTCGGTCTGTATAGAGAGATGTCGGTCTGTATAGAGAGATGTCGGTCTGTGTAGAGAGATGTCGGTCTGTATAGAGAGATGTCGGTCTGTGTAGAGAGATGTCGGTCTGTATAGAGAGATGTCGGTCTGTGTAGAGAGATGTCGGTCTGTGTAGAGAGATGTCGGTCTGTATAGAGAGATGTCGGTCTGTGTAGAGAGATGTCGGTCTGTATAGAGAGATGTCGGTCTGTATAGAGAGATGTCGGTCTGTATAGAGAGATGTCGGTCTGTGTAGAGAGATGTCGGTCTGTATAGAGAGATGTCGGTCTGTATAGAGAGATGTCGGTCTGTATAGAGAGATGTCGGTCTGTGTAGAGAGATGTCGGTCTGTGTAGAGAGATGTCGGTCTGTATAGAGAGATGTCGGTCTGTATAGAGAGATGTCGGTCTGTGTAGAGAGATGTCGGTCTGTGTAGAGAGATGTCGGTCTGTATAGAGAGATGTCGGTCTGTATAGAGAGATGTCGGTCTGTATAGAGAGATGTCGGTCTGTATAGAGAGATGTCGGTCTGTGTAGAGAGATGTCGGTCTGTATAGAGAGATGTCGGTCTGTGTAGAGAGATGTCGGTCTGTGTAGAGAGATGTCGGTCTGTATAGAGAGATGTCGGTCTGTATAGAGAGATGTCGGTCTGTATAGAGAGATGTCGGTCTGTGTAGAGAGATGTCGGTCTGTATAGAGAGATGTCGGTCTGTATAGAGAGATGTCGGTCTGTATAGAGAGATGTCGGTCTGTGTAGAGAGATGTCGGTCTGTGTAGAGAGATGTCGGTCTGTATAGAGAGATGTCGGTCTGTATAGAGAGATGTCGGTCTGTGTAGAGAGATGTCGGTCTGTGTAGAGAGATGTCGGTCTGTATAGAGAGATGTCGGTCTGTATAGAGAGATGTCGGTCTGTATAGAGAGATGTCGGTCTGTATAGAGAGATGTCGGTCTGTGTAGAGAGATGTCGGTCTGTGTAGAGAGATGTCGGTCTGTGTAGAGAGATGTCGGTCTGTATAGAGAGATGTCGGTCTGTGTAGAGAGATGTCGGTCTGTATAGAGAGATGTCGGTCTGTGTAGAGAGATGTCGGTCTGTATAGAGAGATGTCGGTCTGTATAGAGAGATGTCGGTCTGTATAGAGAGATGTCGGTCTGTGTAGAGAGATGTCGGTCTGTGTAGAGAGATGTCCATCGGTATAGCCGGGTATTTGAACTGAGCATCATATACAATACATAGAAGGAAAACTTTGAAATTGCATGCTGCCAGAGATCCACCAACAGTATGGGAGCTAAACAGGAGGTCCCTCCACCCATTGGGGGACATAGATACCCCAGACCAGTTCCTTGTAGATAGGAGAGCTTTCAATGAGTAATGATTCAAGGTAAGTTGGGTCCCAGTGTGTAGGAAAACACGGCTATTACAGCTGAAGGGCTGGATGGAGGTTCTATGGAAGATCCCCCATCAAGTCAGCCAGAGGATCTTGTTTGAGGAGACCTGCAGTGTGGAGTGCAAAGCTGACTGGGACAGTCTGACTGGTCCAAACCACTTGGTGGAGGGGGGATTATGGTGTGGGGGGAGGGGGGATTATGGTGTGGGGGGAGGGGGGATTATGGTGTGGACGGGGGGGGGGGAATTATGGTGTGGGGGGAGGGGGGATTATGGTGTGGACGGGGGGGGGGGAATTATGGTGTGGGGGGAGGGGGGATTATGGTGTGGGGGGTGTTTTTCAGGTGTTGGACTTGGCCCCTTAGTTCCAGTGAAGGGAACTCTGAAGGCATCACCATAACAAGACATTTTGGACAATTTTATGCTCCCAACTTTGTGGGAGGAGTTTGGGGACGGCCCCTTCCTGTTCCAACATGACTGCCCACCGGTGCACAAAGCAAGGTCCTGTAGAGAGTCGGCCTGGAGAGGGTTAATAAAACAGGGCAAGTACTTCCCTCTCAGGCCTACTTATTAGACACCCGGTCAGAGAGGCCGGTCAGAGAGGCCGAGAGGAATGGCTGCTTTGTGATCAGAGCTGAGAGGAGTTGGAAGGACCTCTGTTGTCTCTCTTGAACCCTCTGGGTGACCGTCCCTGACCTGGGACTTTACTATGTGATAGGCTGTGGCTGGGACACTGAGCATTATGACAAATGTCTTCTACTGATAAGAAGAGTTTTGTGTTGTTTGAACTGCTCTTGAGGACAAAGTTTGTCATTTTTCTGTTGCTTTTTGCTGAATAAAGCTTTTTTAAATCGACTAAACTGTCTCACCGCTGGCTGTTCACCCCTCGGATCCTGACAGTCCATAAAGACATGGATGAGCGAGTTTTGGGGTGGAGGAACTTGACTGGCCTGGACAGAGTCCTGACCTCAACCCCATAGAACACCTTTGGGATACATTAGAGCCAGGCCTTCTCATCCAACATCTGTGCCTCATAAATGCGCTTCTGGAAGAATGGTCAAACATTCCCATAGACACCCTTCTAAACCTTGTGGACGGCCTTCCCAGAAGAGGTAAAGGTATTATAGCTGCAAAAGGCGGAGCCAACTCAATATTGAACCCTCCGGACTAAGACTGGGGGGTCATTAAAGGTCATGTGTGTGTAAAGGGGGGACCAATACATTTGGGAATCTAGTGTACTTTTCTCTTTTGTATATTATTATTTTATTTTTTATATGATATATTATTTGGTTGAAATGCAGTTTTTCTTTTGACCACTAGGGGTTGCTTTTGGTAAACATTTGGTTGTGACCCCGTATGGGATAATTTGGCACTTCCTGTTGTCCAGATCTGCGCTGTACTAGTTGGATGTCATTTCCTGTTGTCTGGAATCCTATTATGATGGATGTATAAAGCCGATAAGGAGGTGTTTAGTTTAGAAGTGTATGGCCGAGCATCTTGTCCCCAATCCTCCTATATTATGACATCACTCAGGCAGTCCTTTTCTTAGTGATGTGTTGCGGGATGACGTGAGGCTTTTTCCAGGATAATTCCCCTCTGAGGGGATGATCTGATTTCTCTGTCTGTTAGATTTTGTTGTAGTTTTAGTCTGATCACTAGGGGCCCCTCTGCCAATTACATGGTTGTGACCCCACATAGGATCATCTTAATATTTCCATATCTGCGCTATAATAACTGGATGGTGTGTATAGATTTATTTTTAAATTTGATGGAAGTTTTTACCATGACCACTAGGGGCCACTTTTGCCAGTTACATGTTTGTGATCCCACATAGGATAAATTTGGCACTTCCTGTTGTCTAGATCTGGGCGAGGATATTGCGGGGGGCCGGGCAGAGGTTTGCGGGTGGCCGGGCAGAGGTTTGCGGGTGGCCAGGCAGGAGTTTGCAGGGGGCCGGGCAGAGTTTTGCGGGTGGCCAGGCAGGAGATTGCAGGGGGCCTGGGCAGGGTTTTTAGGGCGGCCGGGCGGGCAGGAGTTTGCAGGTTGCCTGGGCAGGCTTTTTAGGGCGGCCGGGCGGGCAGGAGTTTGCAGGTTGCCTGGGCAGGCTTTTTAGGGCGGCCGGGCGGGCAGGAGTTTGCAGGGGGCCTGGGCAGGGTTTTTAGGGCGGCCGGGCAGGAGTTTGCAGGGGGCCTGGGCAGGCTTTTTAGGGCGGCCAGGCAGGAGTTTGCAGGGGGCCTGGGCAGGCTTTTTAGGGCGGCCAGGCAGGAGATTGCAGGGGGCCTGGGCAGGGTTTTTAGGGCGGCCAGGCAGGAGTTTGCAGGGGGCCTGGGCAAGGTTTTTAGGGCGGCCGGGCAGGAGTTTGCAGGGGGCCTGGGCAGGCTTTTTAGGGCGGCCAGGCAGGAGTTTGCAGGGGGCCTGGGCAAGGTTTTTAGGGCGGCCGGGCAGGAGTTTGCAGGGGGCCTGGGCAGGCTTTTTAGGGCGGCCGGGCAGGAGTTTGCAGGGGGCCTGGGCAGGAATTTTAGGGCGGCCGGGCAGGAGTTTGCAGGGGGCCTGGGCAGGAATTTTAGGGCGGCCGGGCAGGAGTTTGCAGGGGGCCGGGCAGGGTTTTGCGGGAGGCCTGGGCAGGGGTTTTAGGGCGGCCGGGGCAGGGTTTGCGGGCGGCAGTGCTGGGGTTTGCGGGGGGGGCCGGGCAGGAGTTTGCAGGGGGCCTGTGCAGGGTTTGCGGGGGGCCGAGGCAGGGTTTGCGTGAGTCCGGGGCGGGGGTTTGCGGGATGCGGCAAAGGGGATTCCAGGAAGCCACGAGGGGGTTTGCAGGATTCATTAAGCCGGTATAGAATCTTCTGCTGCTGGGAAGAGTTATTATTATATGATGGCTGCTGGTGGATCTCACATGTTACATCCTCATAGACAAAGCTTGCTGCCTTGTGATGACCTTTTCTACTTTAATGGAGGAGCAGCAAATAGAGAAGCTCTGTACTTGACGCCCTCATAAGCTTTGTGTCCAGTATCTCCATTTCATGGGACTGAGCACAGAATAGGAGAATCTTTCTGTATCCTGGGAGTAGATCTTTGTTCCTGATCAGTAATGAGGAGGAGACACGCCTAGCACAGAATATTCCGGATCTCCTTCCTATAGGTCAGACCCGTCACAGAGCTTTCCTTCACTGACACGGCTGAGAGATCTGACATTTCCAGAAATACAAACATCACTCACAATGTTTGCTCTCTTTCATTGTACAGGTAGGAGAAGTACAAATAATAGCAGCTGATCGGAATCTAGAGCCGTCCTGGGCTCCCTGTCTGTGCTGCATTCTATCAGTTCAATTCTTCCCAGCTATCCTTGTGGACTACAGAACACCGCTCCTCCATATATGCAGGTCAGGGTTGTCACCCTTATACAGGAAGGGTACTACTGCCAGGGCCACCAGTAGAGAATAAATGGGAAAATAATGAATGCAGCCTCCTCCTCTAGTAATCTATAATAAGTCTTTGGGGTTCAATGAGATTTTATGCCGTATTTCTTCCTGAGGAAAAAAAGGATTGAACCCGACTTGTATACTGTAAGTAACCAGAGTGAGCTGTGTGATTTTATTATTGGGGTTCTATAGCCTTGTACATGGATGACCTCCATTAATATGCTTCTGCTGAGACAATAAGGTGACACCAGTGTATTCTTTTAATGCAAAATAGAAAGTGGTGTCACCCTCCTTGGTTATCTGTCTGGTAGAAGTGTTTCATTGACAGAAGGGGGGCTGGGCAGATGAGAATATTCTGGCATACAAAAAAATATATATACCTGTATGTGTCTCTTGTATTTAACTTTTTGCCTGGAGATATTTAGACAGATAAAGAATGATAAATGGATAACATTGAAAGGAACATTATCGGGGTGTGTGGCACTCATACCGTACCCATGCCCACCCCTCATGGTCCCAGGTGTTTGTATTCCATCTTCATACTCACTGTGTGACCTGTATGTATAGGGTCAATGTTCACCCTGTACATATTACCCATGGCTATACCCTTCATTTCCATGGTCCCAAGCGTTTGTATTCCAGGTCCATACTTTCTGCGTGATTTGAACATATGGGGTCAATGTTCCCCCTGTACTCTGCACCCATGGCCACCCCTTCATTTCCATGGTTGCAAGCATTTTGTATTCCAGCTCCATACTCTGTGTGACCTGTATGTATAGGGTCAATGTTCTGCCAGTACACTCCACCCATGGCCACCCGTCCACTCTCATGGTCCTAGGTGTTTGTATTCCAGCTCCATACTCTGTGTGACCTGTATGTATAGGGCCAATGTTCTGCCAGTACACTCCACCCATGGCCACCCGTCCACTCTCATGGTCCTAGGTGTTTGTATTCCAGCTCCATACTCTGTGTGACCTGTATGTATAGGGCCAATGTTCTGCCAGTACACTCCACCCATGGCCACCCGTCCACTCTCATGGTCCTAGGTGTTTGTATTCCAGCTCCATACTCTGTGTGACCTGTATGTATAGGGCCAATGTTCTGCCAGTACACTCCACCCATGGCCACCCGTCCACTCTCATGGTCCTAGGTGTTTGTATTCCAGCTCCATACTCTGTGTGACCTGTATGTATAGGGTCAATGTTCTCCCAGTACACTCCACCCATGGCCACCCATCCATTTCCATGGCCCCAAGCATTTGTATTCAGCTTCATACTTACTGTATGACCTCTGCCCAGTTAGTCCAAGCACCACCCGAGGTTAGCTGCTATTATTGTGAGTAATGGCGTAATGCAGGATTATGTCACATCTCTCACCACTCCTAAATCTCCTGTGTACCTGAAATAAATCTCCAAATCCCGACAAAGCCTCTACTAGGGATTAGTTGAACACCCCCCGGTTCGGTTCGCGGCAGAACATGCTAACAGGCAAAAAATTTGTGCGAACACACAAACCCCATTAAAGTCTATGGGACACGAACGTGAAAAATCTAAAGTGCAAATTTTAAAGGCTAATATGTAAGTTATTGTCCTAAAAAGAGTTTGGGGACCCGGGTCCTGCCCCAGGGAACATGTATCAATGCAAAAAAAATGTTTTAAAAATGGCTGTTTTTTGGGAGCAGTGATTTTAATGATGCTTAAAGTGAAACAATAAAAGTGAAATATTCCTTTAAATTTCGTACCTGGGGGTGTCTATAGTATGCCTGTAAAGTGGCGCATGTTTCCTGTGTTTAGAACAGTCCGAGAGCAAAATGACATATCTAAAGGAATAAAAGTCATTTAAAACTGCTTTCGGCTTTAATGTAATGTTGACCCCCCCCCCAGTCCATTACCAGGCCCTTTGGGTCTTGTATGGATATTAAGGGGAACCCCGCACCCAAATTAAAAAAAAAAAGGCGTGGGGCCCCCCGGCCCTATATACTCTAAACAGCAGTATACAGGCGGTCCCCGGGTTACAAACAAGACAGGGACTGGAGGTTTGTTCTTAAGTTGAATCTGTTTGTAATTTGGAACAGGTACATTTTGTAAGTGTAGCTCCAGCCAAAAAATCTATTTTAAAGCTTTTTGGATAACATAGGGAAGGGTTATCACCCCTGTAACATTTGTTTTGCTGTCTGTGCCCCTGTTCAGAAGATTTCACCTCACTTTCTGTCCCAATGACAATTGTATTTAGAAAATTTGGGTTTTTTAGGGAAACAAGGATTGGTGATAAAACATCAGTGGAGACACGTTTTTCCCATATTAACTTACAGGAGAGAATTTCCCTTCCTAGGGGTAGATTTCATCTCACTTCCTGTTGTCTCCTTCTGTTTGTAAGTAGGAGTCATTTGTAAGTCGGATGTTTGAAAATAGGGGACTGCCTGTATATACTATACGGCCTGCCCTACACACTCTGCGGAAAATTGGGCCTTAGGTGTTGGTGGTACCAGAACACTGTAAGCCCTCACAGATACTATTGGTGGGTGCTGGAATGGGCCCTGCTGTGAAATATTATATCAAGAATTGTAATTACGTGCCCCTGTTAAACAGGGGCATAAAAATTGGGCCTTAGGGAGTGGTGGTGGTGCCCTGAACCGAAAATATTCCTAGAAGCTATCATCATGAAGATTGAGGAGGAATAGGATAGTCACTCAGCATATGCAGTCTTCAAGGGGTCTCACATCCATAGAAAAATCAATTGGTTACATCAGCATCAGGTGCTTGGTAGCTGGCGATCCAAGACTGATTCATTTTTATGAATATGAGCCGATCAACAGAGTCTGTGGACAGGCGCACTCTGGGATCGGTTACAAAGCCTCCAGCAGCACTAAATGTGCGTTCAGAAAGAACGCTGGATGCAGGACAGGCCAGTAGCTCAACTGCATATTGAGCAAGCTCTGGCCAGTGGTCCATCCTCAAGACCCAGTAACTCAGTGGATGTTCTGGTGGAAAGGTCTCTAAGTCTGATCTTGCCTCTAGATATTCCTGCACCATGTAATTTAGATGCTGGCGATGGTTGCTGGAACTGATCAGACCTGGGCGCTGAGGACTGAAGAATTGTCTGAAGGCATTGGTCAGCCAGCCACCTTCTCCACCGCTCCTTCTGTGACTGACCGAAGCCTCAGCAACACGATGTCCAGGAGGACCAGGAAATTGTAACCTCCCAGGCTCTGGAAACACATTGCACAAACCTTTCTGCAAGGCCTACAGAAGATGTTTCATCCTCTGCTCCCTCTGCGAAGGCTGGATAAGTTCTGCAACCTTACCCTTGTAACGTGGATCAAGAAGGGTTGCCAGCCAGTAATGATCCCTCAGCTTGATACCACGAATCCTAGGGTCCTTTTGCAGACTTTGCAGAATCAGGGAGGCCATGCAGTGTAAGTTTGCAGAGGCATTCAATCCTGAGTCCTCTGGGTCACTAAGGATCACATGATCCTCAACCACCTCCTCCCAGCCACGTACAACTCCATGGGTTTCTGGGGACTGAAAACGATCCCTTGAAGACTGCTGATGATGCTGAGTGTTCTCCTCCTCCTCCCAGGACTGCAGGAATACTAGTATCTGGATAAAGGGGGCCTTGAGAGGTAAGGAAGTCCTCCTCTTCCTCCCGCTGTTCTGCCTCAAGTGTCCTGTCCATTATTCCACGCAGCGTGTGCTCCAACAGGAAGACAAGAGGGACAGTATCATTGATGCATGCACTGTCACTGCTCACAATCCTCGTGGCCTCCTCAAGTGGTGACAAGACAGTGCATACATCCTTGATCAGTATCCACTGGTGTGGCGAAAAAAAAACAAGCTCCCCTGACCCTGTCCTGGTGCCATACTCACACAGGTACTCATTGATGGCCCTCTGCTGCATGTGCAGCCACTGCAGCATTGCCAAAGTTGAGTTCCACCTGGTGGGCATGTCACAAATGAGGCGGTTCTTGGGCAGGTTGCATTCTCTTTGAATGTCAGCCAGGTGAGCACTGGCATTATATGACCGGCGGAAATGACCACAGACTTTCTTGGCCTGCCTCAGGAGATCCTGTAAGTCAGGGTACCTTTTTAAGAACCATTGCACCACCAAATTCAGGACATGAGCCAAACAGGGAACATGGGTCAAGTGTCCCTGTTGGAGGGCGGAGAGGAGGTTTGTGCCATTGTCACATACAAGTATTCCTGGCTGAAGTTGGTGTGCCGTCAACCACCTCTGAGCCTGCCCCTGCAGAGCTGACAGAATCTCTGCCCCAGTGTGGCTCCTGTCCCCTAAGCAGACCAACTCAAGTACCGCATGGCATCTTTTTGCCTGAGTGCTTGCGTAGCCCCTTGAACGCCTACGGAGCACCGCTGGTTCAGAGGAGAAATCTGCAGAGGAAGAGGCCATAGAGGAAGAAGAAGAGGAGGGGTGGAGGAGAGAGGTGTGGCAGAATCACCACTAGCATTTTGGAGGTGTGGTGGCGGAACAAGCTCCAACAATACTGCACCTTGTCCTGCATCCTTCCCAGCTGCCAGCAGAGTTACCCAGTGCGCAGTGAAAGAAAGGTAACGCCCTTGTCCATGCCTGCTGGACCATGAGTCAGCGGTAATATGCACCTTACTGCTGACCGCCCTGTCCAACGAGGTCAACACATTGCCTTCCACATGCTGGTAGAGAGCCGGAATGGCCTTCCGTGAAAAGAAGTGGCGTTTGGGAACCTGCCACTGAGGTACCGCACATTCCACAAATTCACAAAAGGGGGCAGAGTCTACTAGCTGAAAAGGCAGTAGTTGCAGTGCTAGCAATTTGGCCAAGCTAGCATTCAGACGCTAGGCATTTGGATGGCTGGGACCGAATTTCTTTTGACGGTTTAGCAACTGGGGTAGGGAAATTTGCCTGCTAAAATCCGATGTTGGTGTACCGCTAGCAGATTGGCCGCAAGTACTTGGGACACCTAGTGCAGGTTTCTGAGAGGACTGGAGGTATACTGGGGTTGGAGATCCCAGCTGATGAGGAGAAAGGAGAGGTCTGCCTTGTTCTTGATGTGGGTCTTTTAAGTGCTGTTGCCAACAGACTGCATGGGAGGTCGTCATATGTCTGGTCAAGCATGTGGTGCTGTTTTGGCCACGCTTGATACACTTCAGACATATGTTGTAAACAGCAACGGTGCGATCTGCTGCACACGTGTCAAAAAAGGCCCACACCAAGGAACTTTTCAAAATATGTGGGGAGTCAGCAGCGCCCTGCACCTGCTTAGCTCTGCGGTGTGATGCAATAGGGTGGCTGCCCTTAAGCTGCCCCCTGGAAGGCATCCTGCCTCGTTGGAGATGTGCCTCCGCCTCCTCCTCATCTCTTCTATCAGGCACCCGAGTCAGTGACCTCATCATCCCCTCCTTCCTCTTCACTGGAGCAAACTTGGCAGTATGCTGCAGCTCGGGGAACATGACTGCCAGTTTCTTGGGCACCCCCTCTCTCTAGACTCGCGTTACTCCCTTCCTCAACCTGGGTACCATCATCAGAGCCTTCAAATCGCTGCACATCCTCAAGCACCATGTACCCGACACTGTGGTTGAATAGTGCATGATGGTGGGGCTAGGGAAGGAGTGACTGTGGACAAGGAGCTGATGGAATAGGCCGCTTTGGCAGCTGCATTGGCAGGCAAACTACTCTGAGCCTGGGTGACAGGATGAGGAGGATGAGGACGGCTTTGTTATCCATTCCACCAACTCTTCTGCATGTTGTGGCTCAATAACATGGCTAGCTGCAGGAAAAAAGGACAAGCGTGCCCCACGGCCACGTGCTGAGGATGCACCATGTCCACGACCAGCACTGTTCACTGTAGACACAGAGCCTGCTTGCCCTCTTTTATTGGCCTGTGAGCGTCTGCCTCTCCTTGGTGGCCTTCCAGACATGCTGTAAATTTTGTTTAGCAAAAAAACACTACACTGTATTGTGTATTGTGTACACCACCAGAAAAGTAGTAGCAACTGCACTAGGGGTGCACCGTACTATGTACACCAACAGAAGTGTAATAACAACTATGGGTGGGTGTACTGTACTGTGTACACCGCCTGAAGTATATTAGAAAAAGTATACCAGGATCGGCCTGCAGTCAGATATAGCTAAAGTGGATATATATATGAAGGCACACTGACATTACCCAACACAGCAACAAAAGCAGATTTACATGTTGGGAGATAAGCGGTGACCTACCTTCATCTCCAATGGCAGCCAATAAGGGATTGGTCCTACACTCATCGTGTGAGTAATTGAGTCTTCGGGTCAAAGCTGTAAGGTCGATCCATCCAATAGTCTCATCTCATCCAGCTGGAGTCTATCCGGTCGTTTAGTTACCTGCTTTTTGAGTCTGCCATCTGGTAAGCAGGCAAGCTTGGTTCCACAAGCCCCCCACCCAAAGTGACTCCTGTCACACATCTCCCCTTTCAGCAGAAGACCAACACAGGAGACCCTAAACGCGTTGATTTCGAAGTTAGGCCAGTCCCCCAATGCCCTTACCCACACCGTACCCCAAACACATTGTCCCAAACAGAAAATTACTCACCCAGCCAATCTCTGCCTCTCTCGTAGAACATACCCGCTGCTGGGGAGAAGTGCAGACTGGTCCTTTCCCCTGGAGTTCTTTTAACCGCTGGAGACTGAAATCCCATCCACTATTGCTAGATGAAAATTCCCCGGTGTTTGCAGAGCAAGGCTGACATCCTCCTGTCCCAATTGCGGACCTTTTTTCTGGCCTTGTGTCAGTGGAGATAGAAGTCCCCTCCACTACAATAGGAACTCCCTCTTCTGTTAGTTGAGGACAGAGGCCAGCAGCACTCTGCTCTGTTGCCAGCTCTTCTGCTGGGTTGCTGTCGGTGGAGACCCCAGTCCCATCCACTGATATCAGCTCAAGCTGCAGTTGAGGTGCCAATTGCGTTCTCTTCCTGGAGCTCCTGCAGAGTCGATTCTTGTGGGCAGAGGTCAACAGTGCCATGCTCTGAAGCCAGCTCTTCTGCTGAAGGTTCACTGAGTTGTTCCTCCTCAGCAGAAAAGTCTATAAAATCTGCAGTCTCTGGGACTGATATCTGGGGATAGAGGTTCACTATCTCCTGTCCATAATATCTTCTGGGTTCTATCGGTGCTGGGCAGAGGTTAGCAGAGCTCTGCCCTGTTGTCAGCACTTCAGCTTTGGGGACAGCAATCTCCGGAGTTTTCGCTGCTAATTCTAGAGTGTGCTGCTGAATGGGTTCTAGCAGTTCCCTGTATGCCCTTTCAAGATACTGTTCTTTCCTGCAAGACCGAGCATAGCCTCTGTGTTCTCGCAGGTCCTCAAGGGTAGGTTCCCCCTTCATAGTCAAACGTGAAAACATCTGTAACCATCTGATCGGTGGTCCCCTGGTATCATTGTATATGTAGGGTGAGCGGTGCCCTGGTATCATTGTATGTGTAGGGTGAGCGGTGCCCTGGTATCATTGTATGTGTAGGGTGAGCGGTGCCCTGGTATCATTGTATAGGGTGAGCGGTGCCCTGGTATCATTGTATATGTAGGGTGGGCGGTCCCCTGGTATCATTTTATGTGTAGGGTGAGCGGTGCCCTGGTATCATTGTATGTGTAGGGTGAGCGGTGCCCTGGTATCATTGTATGTGTAGGGTGAGCGGTGCCCTGGTATCATTGTATGTGTAGGGTGAGCGGTGCCCTGGTATCATTGTATGTATAGGGTGAGCGGTGCCCTGGTATCATTGTATGTGTAGGGTGAGCGGTGCCCTGGTATCATTGTGTAGGGTGAGCGGTGCCCTGGTATCATTGTATGTGTAGGGTGAGCGGTCCCCTGGTATCATTGTATGTGTAGGGTGAGCGGTCCCCTGGTATCATTGTATGTGTAGGGTGAGCGGTGCCCTGGTATCATTGTATGTATAGGGTGAGCGGTCCCCTGGTATCATTGTATGTGTAGGGTGAGCGGTCCCCTGGTATCATTGTATGTGTAGGGTGAGCGGTCCCCTGGTATCATTGTATGTGTAGGGTGAGCGGTGCCCTGGTATCATTGTATAGGGTGAGCGGTGCCCTGGTAACATTGTATATGTAGGGTGAGCGGTGCCCTGGTATCATTGTATATGTAGGGTGAGCGGTGCCCTGGTATCATTGTATATGTAGGGTGAGCGGTGCCCTGGTATCATTGTGTAGGGTGAGCGGTGCCCTGGTATCATTGTATGTGTAGGGTGAGCGGTGCCCTGGTATCATTGTATATGTAGGGTGAGCGGTGCCCTGGTATCATTGTATGTGTAGGGTGAGCGGTGCCCTGGTATCATTGTATATGTAGGGTGAGCGGTGCCCTGGTATCATTGTGTAGGGTGAGCGGTGCCCTGGTATCATTGTGTAGGGTGAGCGGTGCCCTGGTATCATTGTGTAGGGTGAGCGGTGCCCTGGTATCATTGTATGTGTAGGGTGAGCGGTCCCCTGGTATCATTGTATGTGTAGGGTGAGCGGTGCCCTGGTATCATTGTATGTGTAGGGTGAGCGGTGCCCTGGTATCATTGTATGTGTAGGGTGAGCGGTGCCCTGGTATCATTGTATGTGTAGGGTGAGCGGTGCCCTGGTATCATTGTATGTGTAGGGTGAGCGGTGCCCTGGTATCATTGTATATGTAGGGTGAGCGGTGCCCTGGTATCATTGTATAGGGTGAGCGGTGCCCTGGTATCATTGTATATGTAGGGTGAGCGGTGCCCTGGTATCATTGTATATGTAGGGTGAGCGGTGCCCTGGTATCATTGTATATGTAGGGTGAGCGGTGCCCTGGTATCATTGTGTAGGGTGAGCGGTGCCCTGGTATCATTGTATGTGTAGGGTGAGCGGTGCCCTGGTATCATTGTATATGTAGGGTGAGCGGTGCCCTGGTATCATTGTATGTGTAGGGTGAGCGGTGCCCTGGTATCATTGTATATGTAGGGTGAGCGGTGCCCTGGTATCATTGTGTAGGGTGAGCGGTGCCCTGGTATCATTGTGTAGGGTGAGCGGTGCCCTGGTATCATTGTGTAGGGTGAGCGGTGCCCTGGTATCATTGTATGTGTAGGGTGAGCGGTCCCCTGGTATCATTGTATGTATAGGGTGAGCGGTGCCCTGGTATCATTGTATATGTAGGGTGAGCGGTGCCCTGGTATCATTGTATGTGTAGGGTGAGCGGTGCCCTGGTATCATTGTATGTGTAGGGTGAGCGGTGCCCTGGTATCATTGTATATGTAGGGTGAGCGGTGCCCTGGTATCATTGTATATGTAGGGTGAGCGGTGCCCTGGTATCATTGTATATGTAGGGTGAGCGGTGCCCTGGTATCATTGTATGTGTAGGGTGAGCGGTGCCCTGGTATCATTGTATGTGTAGGGTGAGCGGTGCCCTGGTATCATTGTATGTGTAGGGTGAGCGGTGCCCTGGTATCATTGTATGTGTAGGGTGAGCGGTGCCCTGGTATCATTGTATATGTAGGGTGAGCGGTGCCCTGGTATCATTGTATGTGTAGGGTGAGCGGTGCCCTGGTATCATTGTATATGTAGGGTGAGCGGTGCCCTGGTATCATTGTATGTGTAGGGTGAGCGGTCCCCTGGTATCATTGTATAGGGTGAGCGGTGCCCTGGTATCATTGTATATGTAGGGTGAGCGGTGCCCTGGTATCATTGTATATGTAGGGTGAGCGGTGCCCTGGTATCATTGTATATGTAGGGTGAGCGGTGCCCTGGTATCATTGTGTAGGGTGAGCGGTGCCCTGGTATCATTGTATGTGTAGGGTGAGCGGTGCCCTGGTATCATTGTGTAGGGTGAGCGGTGCCCTGGTATCATTGTATGTGTAGGGTGAGCGGTGCCCTGGTATCATTGTATGTGTAGGGTGAGCGGTCCCCTGGTATCATTGTATAGGGTGAGCGGTGCCCTGGTATCATTGTATATGTAGGGTGAGCGGTGCCCTGGTATCATTGTATATGTAGGGTGAGCGGTGCCCTGGTATCATTGTATATGTAGGGTGAGCGGTCCCCTGGTATCATTGTATGTGTAGGGTGAGCGGTCCCCTGGTATCATTGTATAGGGTGAGCGGTGCCCTGGTATCATTGTATATGTAGGGTGAGCGGTGCCCTGGTATCATTGTATATGTAGGGTGAGCGGTGCCCTGGTATCATTGTATGTGTAGGGTGAGCGGTGCCCTGGTATCATTGTATGTGTAGGGTGAGCGGTGCCCTGGTATCATTGTATATGTAGGGTGAGCGGTGCCCTGGTATCATTGTATATGTAGGGTGAGCGGTGCCCTGGTATCATTGTGTAGGGTGAGCGGTGCCCTGGTATCATTGTATATGTAGGGTGAGCGGTGCCCTGGTATCATTGTATATGTAGGGTGGGCGGTCCCCTGGTATCATTGTATGTGTAGGGTGAGCGGTGCCCTGGTATCATTGTATGTGTAGGGTGAGCGGTCCCCTGGTATCATTGTATGTGTAGGGTGAGCGGTGCCCTGGTATCATTGTATGTGTAGGGTGAGCGGTGCCCTGGTATCATTGTATGTGTAGGGTGAGCGGTGCCCTGGTATCATTGTATGTGTAGGGTGAGCGGTGCCCTGGTATCATTGTATGTGTAGGGTGAGCGGTGCCCTGGTATCATTGTATGTGTAGGGTGAGCGGTGCCCTGGTATCATTGTATATGTAGGGTGAGCGGTGCCCTGGTATCATTGTGTAGGGTGAGCGGTGCCCTGGTATCATTGTATGTGTAGGGTGAGCGGTGCCCTGGTATCATTGTATATGTAGGGTGAGCGGTGCCCTGGTATCATTGTATATGTAGGGTGGGCGGTCCCCTGGTATCATTGTATGTGTAGGGTGAGCGGTGCCCTGGTATCATTGTATGTGTAGGGTGAGCGGTGCCCTGGTATCATTGTATGTGTAGGGTGAGCGGTGCCCTGGTATCATTGTATGTGTAGGGTGAGCGGTCCCCTGGTATCATTGTATGTGTAGGGTGAGCGGTGCCCTGGTATCATTGTATGTGTAGGGTGAGCGGTGCCCTGGTATCATTGTATGTGTAGGGTGAGCGGTGCCCTGGTATCATTGTATGTGTAGGGTGAGCGGTGCCCTGGTATCATTGTATATGTAGGGTGAGCGGTGCCCTGGTATCATTGTGTAGGGTGAGCGGTGCCCTGGTATCATTGTATGTGTAGGGTGAGCGGTGCCCTGGTATCATTGTATATGTAGGGTGGGCGGTCCCCTGGTATCATTGTATGTGTAGGGTGAGCGGTGCCCTGGTATCATTGTATGTGTAGGGTGAGCGGTGCCCTGGTATCATTGTATGTGTAGGGTGAGCGGTGCCCTGGTATCATTGTATGTGTAGGGTGAGCGGTGCCCTGGTATCATTGTATGTGTAGGGTGAGCGGTGCCCTGGTATCATTGTGTAGGGTGAGCGGTGCCCTGGTATCATTGTATGTGTAGGGTGAGCGGTCCCCTGGTATCATTGTATGTGTAGGGTGAGCGGTGCCCTGGTATCATTGTATGTGTAGGGTGAGCGGTGCCCTGGTATCATTGTATATGTAGGGTGGGCGGTCCCCTGGTATCATTGTATGTGTAGGGTGAGCGGTGCCCTGGTATCATTGTATGTGTAGGGTGAGCGGTGCCCTGGTATCATTGTATGTGTAGGGTGAGCGGTCCCCTGGTATCATTGTATATGTAGGGTGAGCGGTCCCCTGGTATCATTGTATATGTAGGGTGAGCGGTGCCCTGGTATCATTGTATATGTAGGGTGAGCGGTGCCCTGGTATCATTGTATGTGTAGGGTGAGCGGTGCCCTGGTATCATTGTATGTGTAGGGTGAGCGGTGCCCTGGTATCATTGTATGTGTAGGGTGAGCGGTCCCCTGGTATCATTGTATAGGGTGAGCGGTGCCCTGGTATCATTGTATATGTAGGGTGAGCGGTGCCCTGGTATCATTGTATGTGTAGGGTGAGCGGTGCCCTGGTATCATTGTATGTGTAGGGTGAGCGGTCCCCTGGTATCATTGTATGTGTAGGGTGAGCGGTGCCCTGGTATCATTGTATATGTAGGGTGAGCGGTGCCCTGGTATCATTGTATAGGGTGAGCGGTGCCCTGGTATCATTGTGTAGGGTGAGCGGTGCCCTGGTATCATTGTGTAGGGTGAGCGGTGCCCTGGTATCATTGTGTAGGGTGAGCGGTGCCCTGGTATCATTGTATGTGTAGGGTGAGCGGTGCCCTGGTATCATTGTATGTGTAGGGTGAGCGGTGCCCTGGTATCATTGTATGTGTAGGGTGAGCGGTGCCCTGGTATCATTGTATATGTAGGGTGGGCGGTCCCCTGGTATCATTGTATGTGTAGGGTGAGCGGTGCCCTGGTATCATTGTATGTGTAGGGTGAGCGGTGCCCTGGTATCATTGTATATGTAGGGTGAGCGGTGCCCTGGTATCATTGTATATGTAGGGTGAGCGGTGCCCTGGTATCATTGTATGTATAGGGTGGGCGGTCCCCTGGTATCATTGTATATGTAGGGTGAGCGGTGCCCTGGTATCATTGTATGTATAGGGTGAGCGGTGCCCTGATATCATTGTATATGTAGGGTGAGCGGTGCCCTGGTATCATTGTATGTGTAGGGTGAGTGGTGCCCTGGTATCATTGTATGTATAGGGTGAGCGGTGCCCTGGTATCATTGTATATGTAGGGTGAGCGGTGCCCTGGTATCATTGTATGTATAGGGTGAGCGGTGCCCTGGTATCATTGTATATGTAGGGTGAGCGGTGCCCTGGTATCATTGTATGTATAGGGTGAGCGGTGCCCTGGTATCATTGTATATGTAGGGTGAGCGGTGCCCTGGTATCATTGTATGTGTAGGGTGAGCAGTGCCCTGGTATCATTGTATGTATAGGGTGAGCGGTGCCCTGGTATCATTGTATATGTAGGGTGAGCGGTGCCCTGGTATCATTGTATGTATAGGGTGAGCGGTGCCCTGGTATCATTGTATATGTAGGGTGAGCGGTGCCCTGGTATCATTGTATGTATAGGGTGAGCGGTGCCCTGGTATCATTGTATATGTAGGGTGAGCGGTGCCCTGGTATCATTGTATGTGTAGGGTGAGCGGTGCCCTGGTATCATTGTATGTATAGGGTGAGCGGTGCCCTGGTATCATTGTATATGTAGGGTGAGCGGTGCCCTGGTATCATTGTATATGTAGGGTGAGCGGTGCCCTGGTATCATTGTATATGTAGGGTGAGCGGTGCCCTGGTATCATTGTATGTATAGGGTGGGCGGTCCCCTGGTATCATTGTATATGTAGGGTGAGCGGTGCCCTGGTATCATTGTATGTATAGGGTGAGCGGTGCCCTGGTATCATTGTATATGTAGGGTGAGCGGTGCCCTGGTATCATTGTATGTGTAGGGTGAGTGGTGGCCCGGGTCTTTAATATCATTCTATATGTTTTCCTCTTTGCAGAGTCAGAAGTAGCAGAACCACAGAAGACCCCGATGTCCTGCCAGAGGGGCTGCAGAGTCACAGCGGGGAGGAGGGCGCAGGACCTGGAGGCACAGTACAGAGAGGTGGGTGTGTTTTATATCAGTGACTTACATTTTATATAAATCATGCCGGTAATAAGACTGTCTCACCCCAGGTGTATTATACCGGGAAATAATAACCCTGGGGGTACTATAATATACCGGGAAATTATCACCCCGGGGTATTGTAAGGTTATGATGTATGTTCTAGTAATCCTGTGTATGGGAATGGTTGGGTGTATGGGAATGGTTGGGTGTGATGTGGTGGGGGTTGGGTGTATGGGAATGGTTGGGTGTGATGTGGTGGGGGTTGGGTGTATGGGAATGGTTGGGTGTGATGTGGTGGGGGTTGGGTGTATGGGAATGGTTGGGTGTGATGTGGTGGGGGTTGGGTGTATGGGAATGGCTGGGTGTGATGTGGTGGGGGTTGGGTGTATGGGAATGGTTGGGTGTGATGTGGTGGGGGTTGGGTGTATGGGAATGGTTGGGTGTGATGTGGTGGGGGTTGGGTGTATGGGAATGGTTGGGTGTGATGTGGTGGGGGTTGGGTGTATGGGAATGGCTGGGTGTGATGTGGTGGGGATTGGGTGTATGGGAATGGTTGGGTGTGATGTGGTGGGGGTTGGGTGTATGGGAATGGTTGGGTGTGATGTGGTGGGGGTTGGGTGTATGGGAATGGTTGGGTGTGATGTGGTGGGGGTTGGGTGTATGGGAATGGTTGGGTGTGATGTGGTGGGGGTTGGGTGTATGGGAATGGTTGGGTGTGATGTGGTGGGGGTTGGGTGTATGGGAATGGTTGGGTGTGATGTGGTGGGGGTTGGGTGTATGGGAATGGTTGGGTGTGATGTGGTGGGGGTTGGGTGTATGGGAATGGTTGGGTGTGATGTGGTGGGGGTTGGGTGTATGGGAATGGCTGGGTGTGATGTGGTGGGGGTTGGGTGTATGGGAATGGTTGGGTGTGATGTGGTGGGGGTTGGGTGTATGGGAATGGTTGGGTGTGATGTGGTGGGGGTTGGGTGTATGGGAATGGTTGGGTGTGATGTGGTGGGGGTTGGGTGTATGGGAATGGCTGGGTGTGATGTGGTGGGGGTTGGGTGTATGGGAATGGTTGGGTGTGATGTGGTGGGGGTTGGGTGTATGGGAATGGCTGGGTGTGATGTGGTGGTGGTTGGGTGTATGGGAATGGTTGGGTGTGATGTGGTGGGGGTTGGGTGTATGGGAATGGTTGGGTGTGATGTGGTGGGGGTTGGGTGTATGGGAATGGTTGGGTGTGATGTGGTGGGGGTTGGGTGTATGGGAATGGTTGGGTGTGATGTGGTGGGGGTTGGGTGTATGGGAATGGTTGGGTGTGATGTGGTGGGGATTGGGTGTATGGGAATGGTTGGGTGTGATGTGGTGGGGGTTGGGTGTATGGGAATGGTTGGGTGTGATGTGGTGGGGGTTGGGTGTATGGGAATGGCTGGGTGTGATGTGGTGGGGGTTGGGTGTATGGGAATGGTTGGGTGTGATGTGGTGGGGGTTGGGTGTATGGGAATGGTTGGGTGTGATGTGGTGGGGGTTGGGTGTATGGGAATGGTTGGGTGTGATGTGGTGGGGGTTGGGTGTATGGGAATGGCTGGGTGTGATGTGGTGGGGGTTGGGTGTATGGGAATGGTTGGGTGTGATGTGGTGGGGGTTGGGTGTATGGGAATGGTTGGGTGTGATGTGGTGGGGGTTGGGTGTATGGGAATGGTTGGGTGTGATGTGGTGGGGGTTGGGTGTATGGGAATGGTTGGGTGTGATGTGGTGGGGGTTGGGTGTATGGGAATGGTTGGGTGTGATGTGGTGGGGGTTGGGTGTATGGGAATGGTTGGGTGTGATGTGGTGGGGGTTGGGTGTATGGGAATGGTTGGGTGTGATGTGGTGGGGGTTGGGTGTATGGGAATGGATGGGTGTGATGTGGTGGGGGTTGGGTGTATGGGAATGGTTGGGTGTGATGTGGTGGGGGTTGGGTGTATGGGAATGGTTGGGTGTGATGTGGTGGGGGTTGGGTGTATGGGAATGGTTGGGTGTGATGTGGTGGGGGTTGGGTGTATGGGAATGGTTGGGTGTGATGTGGTGGGGGTTGGGTGTATGGGAATGGCTGGGTGTGATGTGGTGGGGGTTGGGTGTATGGGAATGGTTGGGTGTGATGTGGTGGGGGTTGGGTGTATGGGAATGGTTGGGTGTGATGTGGTGGGGGTTGGGTGTATGGGAATGGTTGGGTGTGATGTGGTGGGGGTTGGGTGTATGGGAATGGTTGGGTGTGATGTGGTGGGGGTTGGGTGTATGGGAATGGTTGGGTGTGATGTGGTGGGGGTTGGGTGTATGGGAATGGTTGGGTGTGATGTGGTGGGGGTTGGGTGTATGGGAATGGTTGGGTGTGATGTGGTGGGGGTTGGGTGTATGGGAATGGTTGGGTGTGATGTGGTGGGGGTTGGGTGTATGGGAATGGTTGGGTGTGATGTGGTGGGGGTTGGGTGTATGGGAATGGTTGGGTGTGATGTGGTGGGGGTTGGGTGTATGGGAATGGTTGGGTGTGATGTGGTGGGGGTTGGGTGTATGGGAATGGTTGGGTGTGATGTGGTGGGGGTTGGGTGTATGGGAATGGTTGGGTGTGATGTGGTGGGGGTTGGGTGTATGGGAATGGTTGGGTGTGATGTGGTGGGGGTTGGGTGTATGGGAATGGTTGGGTGTGATGTGGTGGGGGTTGGGTGTATGGGAATGGTTGGGTGTGATGTGGTGGGGGTTGGGTGTATGGGAATGGCTGGGTGTGATGTGGTGGGGGTTGGGTGTATGGGAATGGTTGGGTGTGATGTGGTGGGGGTTGGGTGTATGGGAATGGTTGGGTGTGATGTGGTGGGGATTGGGTGTATGGGAATGGTTGGGTGTGATGTGGTGGGGGTTGGGTGTATGGGAATGGTTGGGTGTGATGTGGTGGGGGTTGGGTGTATGGGAATGGTTGGGTGTGATGTGGTGGGGATTGGGTGTATGGGAATGGTTGGGTGTGATGTGGTGGGGATTGGGTGTATTGGAATGGTTGGGTGTGATGTGGTGGGGGTTGGGTGTATGGGAATGGTTGGGTGTGATGTGGTGGGGGTTGGGTGTATTCTGGTCCTGGCATGGCTCCATCCTCACCTCTTCCTCCTCTTCTCTAGAATTATTCAATTCTTCCCGTCCTCGCTCCATTTACTCATCTCACAACACTTCCCTGAAAACCACAATGTCCTGGCCGTCCTCCATCTCTTCCCGCTGGCATGGCTTGTGGTCGGAGAGTCAAGGCCAGCGGCAGGATGTGGTCTGGTGTCTGAAATGACTCTGCTGAGGTGATGATGGCAGAGATGAGGAACACAAGTGACACATTCCCCGGGAGCTTTGTCTAGACTGACAGTAATAAAGAACTAGGCTGCATGGCATGGCCTACTTCCCTCCCCCATACAGGACTATGAGTATCTGTATACAGACTACACTATATGGTCATAAGTATTGGGACACACTCCTTTACACACAGATGAACTTTAATGACATCCCAGTCTTAGTCCGGAGGGTTCAATAATGAGTTTGGCTCCACCCTTTGCAGCTATAACAGCTTCAACTCTTCTGGGAAGGCCGTCCACAAGGTTTAGGAGGGTGTCTATGGGAATGTTTGACCATTCTTCCAGAAGAGCATTTGTGAGGTCAGGCACTGATGTTGGACAAGAAGGTGGGATCCCTGGTGGGATTAAATGTACAATTTCAGTCTTTGCAGATGACACTAAGCTATGCAGTGGAGTAACGTCCTTACAGGATGTCTCTGAGGTTTAATGTTGATAAATGTAAAGTTCTGCACTTGGGGGCTAATATATCCTGCATTATACATACTGGAGGGATCCGTGGTGGAGAAGGATCTGGGGGGATCCATGGTGGAGAAGGATCTGGGGGGGATCCGTAGTGGAGAAGGATCTGGGGGGATCCGTAGTGGAGAAGGATCTGGGGGGATCCGTAGTGGAGAAGGATCTGGGGGGATCCGTAGTGGAGAAGGATCTGGAGGGATCCGTAGTGGAGAAGGATCTGGGGGGATCCATGGTGGAGAAGGATCTGGGGGGGATCCATGGTGGAGAAGGATCTGGAGGGATCCGTAGTGGAGAAGGATCTGGGGGAGTCAATGGTGGAGAAGGATCTGGGGGGATCCGTAGTGGAGAAGGATCTGGAGGGATCCGTAGTGGAGAAGGATCTGGGGGGATCCATGGTGGAGAAGGATCTAGGGGAGTCAATGGTGGAGAAGGATCTGGGGGAGTCAATGGTGAAGGATCTGGGGGGATCCGTAGTGGAGAAGGATTTGGGGGAGTGAATGG
The DNA here is from genome assembly GCF_042186555.1 of Aquarana catesbeiana. Classification (NCBI taxonomy): domain Eukaryota; kingdom Metazoa; phylum Chordata; class Amphibia; order Anura; family Ranidae; genus Aquarana; species Aquarana catesbeiana. The sequence continues at coordinate 477,094 of NC_133335.1, read as the reverse complement.
TGGAGAAGGATCTGGGGGTTTTGGTAGATCATAAGCTCAATAATAACATGCAATGCCAAGCTGCGGTTTCCAAAGCGAACAAAGTCCTTTCTTGTATTAAGAGAGGTATGGACTCCCGAGAGATATCATTTTGCCCCTGTACAAATCATTAGTGTAGCAAGGTCCCAGGCCTCCTTCAGTCTAATGAGAACCTCCAGGGCCAGAAATAGCTGACATCCTTCTGTATATGGTGAGTTACATGGCATACAGGGTGTAATGCAAGGTAGATTGGGCGCCAGACACTTCTTGAATGCAAAAGTGATTTTATTTCTCTTAACAGAACTTTAAGAGAGAGGGTTAGGGCCAGGACACCCTTAGTTAGCTGCAAGATTAATTGGCAGACTCCAAGACTTTAACAGGAGTACAGCCATGCAGGGAAAGGCATTTAGCAAGACACCACATCTGCATGTGTAGGAATGCTGTCTCCTATGGCAACAGTCTTTAACCATTCCTAACACAAATTGTAACAGTTCTTTCACTTCCACTACAGTCTCTCTTTGTAGTTCTTCAGCCCACTGAGCTCCTGGTCTGATTCACTGCTACTGAATCCCTTGAGCTCCTCCAATCTTCATGGTGGTATCTTCCTCAAGTGCCACCCCCACCTCTCTGCTGGGTCCCTAGCTTGGCACTCCAGATACTTCTCAAGCGTCACCCCCGCTGGCCTGCTTGGTCCCTGACTTGACACACAAGACTGCTCTGCAAGTGTCACCTCCACTGGTTGGGTCTCTGGCTTGGCACTTGCTGAAGTTTCCTGATTCTTCACTGTCCCCGGTTGGTGAGAATTCTGCTCCGGTACTTGCTTCACTTACTCACTGGGGTCCCTGGTAATAAGGTGGTTGGTCCCTTGGTGGTGACAGCTTCCCCTCCTACCTCCGACCACGACAGGTTCTCTGGCCGGCAGAACCGTCACTTCTGGTTGGACTACAAGCCGCAATGCCAACCCTGCGCTGCTCTCTCACTTCTGGATAGACCCTCAGACAGCCTTGCAGCCAGGTGTGCCTAATCTCTGGCCTAGCAGCCCGGGCAACACGACACACGTCCACCCAGACAGCCGTCCAGGTGGCACAGAACACAGATCACCTGACTCCACCCAAATATATAGGTTCTCCCAGCAGGCCAAGGGATTCAAGACAACCCCTGCCCATTGGCTGAGATACCCCACATACCCGTAACCTGACCTTGAGTCGCCCTTCTCATTTCTAGTACCACCAAGTAACCGGCCATCTAGTGGTAGAAGAGAAAAGTTCAAACTTAGGGAGAATTTAATAGATCAACCAGGATAATTGCTCCTGGCAAGTAAATTTGTGAGGAGTTCCCTGCCTAAAGTACAGGGTGCTACATCAACAAAAGAAAAGCCGACATTACATTTTTGGGACCCTCCCTTCCAATCCATGCTAGGTCCTTCGGGTACACCAAAATACATGTCAGACCCCTTTTCTGAGCATGCAGCTTGGCAGGCCAGGAAAGGGGGGGCATGAGTGAGCAGCACCCCAATCCTGAACTATAACAGGCCACATGGGGGTGCTTGGGAGGGGGGGCAATCTTTGGGGTGTGTGTTTTGGTGTTTTGTTTTTTTATTCCCCCCTCTCTCCCTTGGGTCCCACGCATGAAGTTATTATGGGTGATGTTGGAGTTACCTGCTGGGGACATGAATTCTGGTTTGTAAAGGACTTGTCAAAAACTGGCTCTGGGTTTTTATTTACCGTATTTATCGGCGTATAACACGCACCGGCGTATAACATGCACCTCAATTTAGGAGGGAATTTTAAGGAAAAAAAACTTTTAGGAGGGAACTTGAAGGGAAAAAAACTTACATTTAAATGCCCATCAGTGCAGCCTTGTCAGTGCAGCCTTGTCAGTGCAGCCATGTCAGTGCAGCCATGTCAGTGCAGCCATGTCAGTGCAGCCTTGCCAGTGCAGCCATGTCAGTGCAGCCATGTCAGTGCAGCCTTCCCCAGTGTCCAGTGCAGCCTTGCCCCAGTCCAGCATTGCCCCAGTCCAGCCTTGCCCCAGTGCAGTCTTGCTGAAGCCTCTGAGCTTCAAAATCGCCGACCGCGATTTGAAAATGGCGCCGCTGGCGCCGAAATACACAGAGCCGGTCCTCGGCTCTTCTCGGCGGCTCTCGTTCACTTTCGGCTCCACTCGGACGGTGAGCGGAGCTATCCGAAACTAGCCGAGTATACTCGGCTAGGTTCGGGCGGCGCTCGAGTGAAACCGAAAGCGGCCGAGAAGAGCCGAGGACCGGCACTGTGTATTTCGGCGCCGGCGGCGCCATTTTCAAATCGCGGTCAGCGATTTTTTCGTTCTGACAGGTCAGGATCGCAGGGGATCAGCGTATAACACGCACCCGCAATTTTCCCCTGATTTTAAGGGGAAAAAAGTGCGTGTTATACGCCGATAAATACGGTACTTTGGCCATTTTTGGGTGAATGAGTACTATGTACCCCATACTCATTCACATAAGGGAAACTTGGGATCTGGGGCCTAGATTCCAATAAGTTGCCCCCACCACCACTGGGCCAAGGTTGTCCCCATGTTGAAGAAGACCTCATCCCCACAATGTACCTTGGGGAGGGGGGAGGGGACCCCCCCATTTAGAGAGCATGTGGCCTGCTATGGTTCTGGGGAGGTGGGGGTTGCACTTGCTTATAACAGCAGCTGGAGAGATGAGCCATCTGCTCCATCTCCCATACCCTCATCCAGCTGCTGGACAGACCCATTCCTTCATCCAAGATTGTCCCATGCAGAAACAGATTCGTCAAGGTCAGTCAGCACTTGCTGCATCTGCCATAAGACCTTTGTGTCCATAGTTGCGGGAGGAGATGGTAAAGCACACGGCTAATCTGCCACATTGCCGACACTTCAGCCAGGATTTCAGAGTTGTCTGCTGGTATTTCCTGATAGTCCCAGGCAAAGGGAGCCCAGCCCTGGCAGAATCTAGCAGTCGTCTGTAGGCAATCTCCAGCTCCCATTGCTGAACGGCCAGAAACTCCAAATCTTCCAGTGCCCAGCATTTCGAGACATTCAGCATCCACTCTCTGTACATGATTTCCTCCAAACGCCACTCCAAATCGCTCCCAAAGTCAGGGTCCTCGGACCACCTCCCTAATAACAGCCCCAGGTCGCCGTAGCCAAAGCCTGGGGTGTCGTCCGCTGTCCATGGGCACACTTGGGCTACATACCAGTGGATGGCTCTGTAGCTCTCGTGCAACCGCATCTCCACCTGGATCAGCCTAGTTAACTCAGCTTTCCATTCCTTATGCGTTTTTTTTTCCCAAAAACAGCATTCGTACTGCAACCAATACCTTTCCTGGAAGGAGGAGAGAATTTTTCCCTTGTATCGCTGCTCACAGGCTAGCGCTTCCTTCACAAGTTCCCAGAGGATAGAATCAAACCATCCCAGCAAGACCTGCTCTGACTCTGGTCCCTTGTACTGTATCTCTCTGTACAAGGGACCAGAGTCAGAGAGATACAGTACAAGTACAGTATTTCTCCTTCCTATGTGGTGATGGTGATGATGGTGCACCTAGCACTAGCTCTGGTTGGTTGGTGGTGTTGTGAGTAATACCGTCATAATTTGGGACTGCTGCTTTGTCTTGCAGGGTCGCCTCTACTGGAGCTGGACTCGGAGTTGATGTGTGATGTAGCTGATAATGAGGTTAGAGATTTCTGTCCCCGGCTGATCACATACACATCTATCTATCTATCTATCTATCTATCTATCTATCTATCTATCTATCTATCTATCTATCTATCTATCTATCTATCTATCTATCTATCTATCTATCTATCTACCTATCTATCTACCTATCTATCTAACGATATACCGATATACTTCCTGTATTGGTCAGGAGGAGTCTTCCTTAGATGTGAGGTTTCCAGAAAATCACATGAAAGTGTCTGCTGGCAGAAGACAGAGCAAGAGGCTCCCAATCGACCTCAACAAGTGTAGCCTGTATGGTCAGCTGTGCACACCGTTCCAGGCTCTTCATGTGGCGGTAAGATGACATAAACTGAGAGGATGTTATAGGATCTGCCTTGCAGAACTGGGATCCATGGTTTGAATCCCAACCTGGACACTGTCTGCATGGAGTTTGCATGTTCTCCCTGTGCCTGTGTGGGTTTCCTCTGGGTACTCCCAGTTTCCTGGTGGTTCAGATGGGGACTGACTGTTCCTGTGCTTTATGAGGACCATTGCTGATTTTACCATTCTGTTTTAGGAAATGGCAGAGGTACCCACTATCTCTCATGGTCTTTCCGGCCTCGGCACAAGTGACTTCTGGTGGCCCCAACAAGAGTCTCACAGGGACCCCAAGACACAAGATAAACAATCATCCCAGAACCTACAGAGCCTGAACGGCAGAGACTCACATCTTTTGTCCCTCCCCCCTCATTCCTGATGATTCAGAAATACCCCAATTCATCATGTGACACATTATATGAGACTATCAGACATAGGCTGACCATACCCCCCGAGCTCTGACCCCTAGATTGACCATACACCCCATACGGACCTCCGACACCCAGACCGACTGTACACCCTTCTCCTATCTACACCCCATATGGACCTCCAACACCCAGCCGACTGTACACCCTTCTCCTATCTACACCCCATATGGAGCTCCGACACCCAGACCGACTGTACACCCTTCTCCTATCTACACCCCATATGGACCACCAACACCCAGCCGACTGTACACCCTTCTCCTATTTACACCCCATATGGAGCTCCGACACCCAGACCGACTGTACACCCTTCTCCTATCTACACCCCATATGGACCTCTAAAACCCAGCCGACTGTACACCCTTCACCTATCTACACCCCATATGGAGCTCCGACACCCAGACCGACTGTACACCCTTCTCCTATCTACACCCCATATGGACCTCTGACACCCAGCCGACTGTACACCCTTCTCCTATCTACACCCCATATGGAGCTCCGACACGCAGACCGACTGTACACCCTTCTCCTATCTACACCCCATATGGACCTCCAACACCCAGCCGACTGTACACCCTTCTCCTATCTACACCCTATACGGACCTCCGACACCCAGACCGACTGTACACCCTTCTCCTATCTACACCCCATACGGAGCTCCAACACCCAGCTGACTGTACACCCTTCACCTATCTACACCCCATATGGAGCTCCGACACCCAGACCGACTGTACACCCTTCTCCTATCTACACCCCATACGGAGCTCCGACACCCAGCCGACTGTACACCCTTCTCCTATCTACACCCCATATGGAGCTCCGACACCCAGACCGACTGTACACCCTTCACCTATCTACACCCCATATGGAGCTCCGACACCCAGACCGACTGTACACCCTTCTCCTATCTACACCCCATATGGAGCTCCGAAACCCAGACCGACTGTACACCCTTCTCCTATCTACACCCCATATGGACCTCCGACACCCAGACTGACTGTACACCCTTCTCCTATCTACACCCCATATGGAGCTCCGACACCCAGACTGACTGTACACCCTTCACCTATCTACACCCCATATGGAGCTCCGACACCCAGACCGACTGTACACCCTTCTCCTATCTACACCCCATATGGACCTCCAACACCCAGCCGACTGTACACCCTTCTCCTATCTACACCCCATATGGAGCTCCGAAACCCAGACCGACTGTACACCCTTCTCCTATCTACACCCCATATGGAGCTCCGACACCCAGACTGACTGTACACCCTTCACCTATCTACACCCCATATGGAGCTCCGACACCCAGCCGACTGTACACCCTTCTCCTATCTACACCCCATATGGACCTCCGACACCCAGCCGACTGTACACCCTTCTCCTATCTACACCCCATATGGACCTCCGACACCCAGCCGACTGTACACCCTTCTCCTATCTACACCCTATACGGAGCTCCGACACCCAGCCGACTGTACACCCTTCTCCTATCTACACCCCATATGGAGCTCCGACACCCAGACTGACTGTACACCCTTCTCCTATCTACACCCCATATGGACCTCCGACACCCAGACTGACTGTACACCCTTCTCCTATCTACACCCTATACGGACCTCCGACACCCAGACTGACTGTACACCCTTCTCCTATCTACACCCTATACGGACCTCCGACACCCAGACCGACTGTACACCCTTCTCCTATCTACACCCTATACGGACCTCCGACACCCAGACTGACTGTACACCCTTCTCCTATCTACACCCTATACGGACCTCCGACACCCAGACTGACTGTACACCCTTCACCTATCTACACCCCATATGGAGCTCCGACACCCAGACTGACTGTACACCCTTCACCTATCTACACCCCATATGGAGCTCCGACACCCAGACTGACTGTACACCCTTCACCTATCTACACCCCATATGGAGCTCCGACACCCAGACTGACTGTACACCCTTCTCCTATCTACACCCCATATGGAGCTCCGACACCCAGACCGACTGTACACCCTTCTCCTATCTACACCCCATATGGACCTCCAACACCCAGCCGACTGTACACCCTTCTCCTATCTACACCCCATATGGAGCTCCGAAACCCAGACCGACTGTACACCCTTCTCCTATCTACACCCCATATGGAGCTCCGACACCCAGACTGACTGTACACCCTTCACCTATCTACACCCCATATGGAGCTCCGACACCCAGCCGACTGTACACCCTTCTCCTATCTACACCCCATATGGACCTCCGACACCCAGCCGACTGTACACCCTTCTCCTATCTACACCCCATATGGACCTCCGACACCCAGCCGACTGTACACCCTTCTCCTATCTACACCCTATACGGAGCTCCGACACCCAGCCGACTGTACACCCTTCTCCTATCTACACCCCATATGGAGCTCCGACACCCAGACTGACTGTACACCCTTCTCCTATCTACACCCCATATGGACCTCCGACACCCAGACTGACTGTACACCCTTCTCCTATCTACACCCTATACGGACCTCCGACACCCAGACTGACTGTACACCCTTCTCCTATCTACACCCTATACGGACCTCCGACACCCAGACCGACTGTACACCCTTCTCCTATCTACACCCTATACGGACCTCCGACACCCAGACTGACTGTACACCCTTCTCCTATCTACACCCTATACGGACCTCCGACACCCAGACTGACTGTACACCCTTCACCTATCTACACCCCATATGGAGCTCCGACACCCAGACTGACTGTACACTAGAAGGTCCGATATACAGAAATTTTGCTGATTGCTGTTTAGTAAATAAACTTTACTGTGTGTGTTAATGTGTTCTCTATAATTCAGGTTGGCACCTCATCGATATACAAGCTGTTCCATGTGGTTATCATTAGGCGGTGGAGTAATGTTTAGGTGGAAGTTTCGGTTCAGTTTCTCTCACCGTCTCTGTGAAATGGAATAACCATTAATTACACCGTAGTGCTTGTTTATGAGAAGCTCCATGTGGCTGGACACACATGACGGCAGAGATGAATGAGCACCTGTCATAGAACTAACAGAGAACACTGCCTTCCCACCAATGAGCAGTCTCCAGCATAGGTTGGTCCATTGAAGGATAAATCTGGGGGGCGGCAGCTCTCTGTCTTCTATGCTAATGGATAACTAAGCACTGAGGTGAATGTTTTCCTGCCAGTACACAGGATGTTCACAATCTACCACGCTGGATTGTTGTTGGTAACCTCATACAGTTCTGTGGATGGACAGTCTAGTTTGTGTTCCTCCAGCCCCACCAGTGGTGCAGGTGACCCCATAGATCGTATAAGAAGCATTGTTCTAGTCATTTGGCTTCCTGTGTCTGTGAACCTCCACAAAACCAAACCAGTGTGGCCAGTGGCCACTTCTCCTGGTGTTCAGCCTGCTTGACCTTGTGTGGTCACAGATCCCACATGATGCCTTCTTTTGGGTGGAAGCTCTCTCTGCCTAATGCCGCGTACATACGAGCGGAATTTCCATCGGAAAAATCTTGGATGGTTTTACACACGGTCACACAAAAGTTTGCTGAACTTTCGACCATCAAGAACGCGGTGACATACAACACTACGACGAGCCGAGAAAATGAAGTTCAATGCTTCCGAGCATGCATCGAATTGTTTCTGAGCATGCGTAGGAATTTTGCGCGTCGGAATTGGTACAGACGATCGGAATTTCCGATCGGAACTTTTTCCGACCGAAAAATTGAAAACATGCTCCCAATCTTTTGCTGGCTGGAATTCTGCCAGCAAAAGTCCGATGGAGCATACCCACGGTCGCATTTTCTGACCAAAAGCTCTCATCTGTCTTTTGCTGGCCGAATTTCCGATCGTGTGTACACGGCATAAGGAGTCAATCTGTGCCTCCTGACTGACACAGATCTGCATGGGAAAGCAGAAGTGACTAAAGCGGCCGGCCAGGCTCTAGGAGACCCCACTGCAGACATAAACCAACTCGTTTCTGGCTTTAACAGCATTTTTCTACAGTCCCCTTCTAGGACAGAACAGGAGAGTCTGAGGTTTGTTCCACCAGGACATGACATTTGTCAGCAAATAAAACATAAAAAGTCCTTCTTTCCACAGCCCAGATCAGTTATTGTTTCTTCTGTCTGACCAGCAAGACTAGGATGGCCCTGAAATGGTAGATTCTAACTCTAATGCTGGAATTGGGAAAGTCCTCTTTTCTGATAGTCTGGACAATATTGGAAGTGGATGTCAGCCTGTTGAGCTGGAGAGGAGTCTTTGACTCTCTCAGTCCAGGAGACTTGATCACCAGTGGAAGCTCAGCTCCTGTTCAGTTTTCCCTTCAGCACTGGACCTTTTGTCTCTGGGGTCAGACAGTGCCATGGTGGTGGCGTAAATCAAGGGGACACCAAAGGTTGAGCTGCTCACAAGGAAGCTGATCTAATTCAAGCTTGAGGAGAGATTCACACCAGCCTTGTTGGCAGTGCACATTCCTGGTGTGGAAAACTGTCAGGGGGACTTTGTTATCAATGTCTGGATCCCGGGCAGTGGTCTCTCCACCTTGAGGTGTTTTAGGCTCTCTGCCACAGGTTGAGTGGTGACTTTGTGGGATCAGTTCCACCTGATTTGCTCTCAAGCTCCTTCCTTGCTTGTTCAGCAGGTACAGAAGGTAGCGATGTTGGGCAGTCAGGTGATTCTCATCACACTGATTGGGTCCAGGAGGATGTGGTACTTGAACAGTCAGCCAGGAGCTTCATTATCTGTAGGACGATATTGAATTGTCTAAGTCTGCTGTCTCAAAGACCATCCTGCTTCATGGTCACTGGCTTTAATGGCTTGACTGTTGAATCTCACGTCCTGAAGAACTGGGGTATATCAGATTCAGTCAACCATAGCTTATGAAGGTTCAGAATTCATCTTCCCAAAAAATCTACCATCACATGTGGAAAGCATACTGCAAGAAGTATTGTATCTGTGGGATGGGTTCTGCCTTTTCTCCATTCGATAAGGACATCAAGGCTCAGCCAATACACTACACACATTTAATGAGGTCAAATTGCAGAAGCCATGTAAAAAAAGCAAAGTGTATACCAATTATCACTGACATTTCAAAGCCACAAAGAACCCCTTTCTCGAGGGGACACAGACCGCTGAAACAGGTCCAGGTAAGTCCAGGAGCAGAGTATTTTCTATGTTATGGAGGGTCATGTTGGAGGTGTGAGATCCCAGTGGTGGAGTAATGAGAAGGGTATAGAGCAGCCAGGAGCAGAGTATTTTCTATGTTATGGAGGGTCATGTTGGAGGTGAGAGATCCCGGTGGTGGAGTAATGAGAAGGGTATAGAGCGGCCAGGAGCAGAGTATTTTCTATGTTATGGAGGGTCATGTTAGAGGTGAGAGATCCCGGTGGTGGAGTAATGAGAAGGGTATAGAGCGGCCAGGAGCAGAGTATTTTCTATGTTATGGAGGGTCATGTTGGAGGTGAGAGATCCCGGTGGTAGTGTAATGAGAAGGGTATAGAGCAGCCAGGAGCAGAGTATTTTCTATATTATGGAGGGTGATGTTGGAGGTGTGAGATCCCAGTGGTGGAGTAATGAGAAGGGTATAGAGCGGCCAGGAGCAGAGTATTTTCTATGTTATGGAGGGTCATGTTAGAGGTGAGAGATCCCGGTGGTGGAGTAATGAGAAGGGTATAGAGCGGCCAGGAGCAGAGTATTTTCTATGTTATGGAGGGTCATGTTAGAGGTGAGAGATCCCGGTGGTGGAGTAATGAGAAGGGTATAGAGCAGCCAGGAGCGGAGTATTTTCTATGTTATGGAGGGTGATGTTGGAGGTGTGAGATCCCGGCGGTTTCCACATCCTGCAGAGAAGTTATTGCCCTGTTATTACTTGACTGAGTTCCCTAAGTACCCTCGGATGCAAGCCATCTGGTCCCGGTGATTTATTAATGTTAAGTTTCTCAAGTCTAATTTTAATTCCATCCTCTGTTAACCATGGAGGTGCTTCCTGTGTTGTGTCATGAGGATAAACACTGCAGTTTTGGTTACTGAAGCCCCCCGATTCCCTCGTGAAGACTGAGGAGAAGAATAAATTCAATACCTTCACCATCTCCCCATCCTTTGTAACCAGATGTCCTTCCTCATTCTTTATGGGGCCAATATGGTCTGTCCTCCCTTTTTTACTGTTTACATACTTAAAGAATTTCTTGGGATTTTTTTTGCTCTCCTCCGCTATGTGTCTTTCATGTTCTATCTTAGCCGTCCTAATTGCACCCTTACATTTCTTATTGCATTCTTTATAAAGTCTGAATGCTGAGGATGATCCCTCAACCTTGTATTTTTTGAAGGCCTTCTCCTTTGCTTTTATATGTATTTTTACATTGGAGTTAAGCCATCCAGGATGTTTGTTCGCTCTTTTAAATTTATAACCCAATGGGATGCATTGGCTAATGCCCTTATTTAATATGCTCTTAAAGCAAACCCATCTCTCCTCCGTATTCTTTGTTCCTAATATTTTATCCCAATTTATGCCTTTTAGCAAGGTTTGTAGTTTAGGGAAGTTGGCTCTTTTGAAATTCAGTGTCTTTGTGTTCCCTTCATGTTTCCTATTTGTGTGATTTATACTGAAACTAATTGACCTGTGATCGCTGTTCCCTAAATTGCCCCGTATTTCCACATCTGTGATCAGGTCTGTATTGTTGGTAATCAGTAGATCCAGTAATGTTTTATTTCTAGTTGGTGCGTCTACCATCTGACCCATAAAATTGTCCTGCAAGTTCATTTTATTCCTCACAAATATTTGTCCTGATGATGAATCTGGGCTTCCTTGCCAAGGTGGATAATCTCTGTTTGTCCAGGGATGATTACACCTCAGCAGCTCAGGACATTAGCATTGTTTGTCTGCTTTTCAAGACAAGCAAAAGGCTGACAGACTTCCAATCCCTAAATTACTTGTTGGGTCAGTTCAGCATTTCTGGAAACTCAAGAGGACTGTGAAGGAGGATCTTCCATGTCAGCATCTCGGGGCCCAAATAACAAGTTACCCCGCAGCAGGTGTCAGGCTCCTCCACCTTCATCAGTCACTACCAACTGCATCTCCTGTATGTTCATCACCACCCCTACAGTGATCAGAGAGGTGGAGGGAGGCCAGGAACTCAGTATTTTCTATGTTAGAGGTGTGAGATCCCGGTGGTAGTGTAATGAGAAGGGTATAGAATGGCCAGGAGCAGAGTATTTTCTATGTTATGGAGGGTCATGTTGGAGGTGTGAGATCCCGGTGGTGGAGTAATGAGAAGGGTATAGAGTGGCCAGGAGCAGAGTATTTTCTATATTATGGAGGGTGATGTTGGAGGTGTGAGATCCCAGTGGTGGAGTAATGAGAAGGGTATAGAGCAGCCAGGAGCAGAGTATTTTCTATGTTATGGAGGGTCATGTTGGAGGTGTGAGATCCCAGTGGTGGAGTAATGAGAAGGGTATAGAGCAGCCAGGAGCAGAGTATTTTCTATGTTATGGAGGGTCATGTTGGAGGTGAGAGATCCCGGTGGTGGAGTAATGAGAAGGGTGTAGAGCAGCCAGGAGCAGAGTATTTTCTATGTTATGGAGGGTCATGTTGGAGGTGAGAGATCCCGGTGGTGGAGTAATGAGAAGGGTATAGAATGGCCAGGAGCAGAGTATTTTCTATGTTATGGAGGGTCATGTTGGAGGTGTGAGATCCCGGTGGTGGAGTAATGAGAAGGGTATAGAATGGCCAGGAGCAGAGTATTTTCTATGTTATGGAGGGTCATGTTGGAGGTGAGAGATCCCAGTGGTGGAGTAATGAGAAGGGTATAGAGCAGCCAGGAGCAGAGTATTTTCTATGTTATGGAGGGTCATGTTGGAGGTGAGAGATCCCAGTGGTGGAGTAATGAGAAGGGTATAGAGCAGCCAGGAGCAGAGTATTTTCTATGTTATGGAGGGTCATGTTGGAGGTGAGAGATCCCGGTGGTGGAGTAATGAGAAGGGTATAGAGCAGCCAGGAGCAGAGTATTTTCTATGTTATGGAGGGTCATGTTGGAGGTGTGAGATCCCGGTGGTGGAGTAATGAGAAGGGTATAGAGTGGCCAGGAGCAGAGTATTTTCTATGTTATGGAGGGTCATGTTGGAGGTGTGAGATCCCAGTGGTGGAGTAATGAGAAGGGTATAGAGCAGCCAGGAGCAGAGTATTTTCTATGTTATGGAGGGTCATGTGGGAGGTGAGAGATCCCGGCGGTGGAGTAATGAGAAGGGTATAGAGCGGCCAGGAGCAGAGTATTTTCTATGTTATGGAGGGTCATGTTGGAGATGAGAGATCCCGGTGGTAGTGTAATGAGAAGGGTATAGAGCGGCCAGGAGCAGAGTATTTTCTATGTTATGGAGGGTCATGTTGGAGGTGTGAGATCCCGGTGGTGGAGTAATGAGAAGGGTATAGAGCGGCCAGGAGCAGAGTATTTTCTATGTTATGGAGGGTCATGTTGGAGATGAGAGATCCCGGTGGTAGTGTAATGAGAAGGGTATAGAGCAGCCAGGAGCAGAGTATTTTCTATATTATGGAGGGTGATGTTGGAGGTGTGAGATCCCAGTGGTGGAGTAATGAGAAGGGTATAGAGCGGCCAGGAGCAGAGTATTTTCTATGTTATGGAGGGTCATGTTGGAGGTGTGAGATCCCGGTGGTGGAGTAATGAGAAGGGTATAGAGCAGCCAGGAGCAGAGTATTTTCTATGTTATGGAGGGTGATGTTGGAGGTGTGAGATCCCGGCGGTTTCCACATCCTGCAGAGAAGTTATTGCCCTGTTATTACTTGACTGAGTTCCCTAAGTACCCTCGGATGCAAGCCATCTGGTCCCGGTGATTTATTAATGTTAAGTTTCTCAAGTCTAATTTTAATTCCATCCTCTGTTAACCATGGAGGTGCTTCCTGTGTTGTGTCATGAGGATAAACACTGCAGTTTTGGTTACTGAAGCCCCCGATTCCCTCGTGAAGACTGAGGAGAAGAATAAATTCAATACCTTTGCCATCTCCCCATCCTTTGTAACCAGATGTCCTTCCTCATTCTTTATGGGGCCAATATGGTCTGTCCTCCCTTTTTTACTGTTTACATACTTAAAGAATTTCTTGGGATATTTTTTGCTCTCCTCCGCTATGTGTCTTTCATGTTCTATCTTAGCCGTCCTAATTGCACCCTTACATTTCTTGTTGCATTCTTTATAAATTCTGAATGCTGAGGATGATCCCTCAGCCTTGTATTTTTTGAAGGCCTTCTCCTTTGCTTTTATATGTATTTTTACATTGGAGTTAAGCCATCCAGGAAGTTTGTTCGCTCTTTTAAATTTATAACCCAATGGGATGCATTGGCTAATGCCCTTATTTAATATGCTCTTAAAGCAAACCCATCTCTCCTCCGTATTCTTTGTTCCTAATATTTTATCCCAATTTATGCCTTTTAGCAAGGTTTGTAGTTTAGGGAAGTTGGCTCTTTTGAAATTCAGTGTCTTTGTGTTCCCTTCATGTTTCCTATTTGTGTGATTTATACTGAAACTAATTGACCTGTGATCGCTGTTCCCTAAATTGCCCCGTATTTCCACATCTGTGATCAGGTCTGTATTGTTGGTAATCAGTAGATCCAGTAATGTTTTATTTCTAGTTGGTGCGTCTACCATCTGACCCATAAAATTGTCCTGCAAGTTCATTTTATTCCTCACAAATATTTGTCCTGATGATGAATCTGGGCTTCCTTGCCAAGGTGGATAATCTCTGTTTGTCCAGGGATGATTACACCTCAGCAGCTCAGGACATTAGCATTGTTTGTCTGCTTTTCAAGACAAGCAAAAGGCTGACAAACTTCCAATCCCTAAATTACTTGTTGGGTCAGTTCAGCATTTCTGGAAACTCAAGAGGACTGTGAAGGAGGATCTTCCATGTCAGCATCTCGGGGCCCAAATAACAAGTTACCCCGCAGCAGGTGTCAGGCTCCTCCACCTTCATCAGTCACTACCAACTGCATCTCCTGTATGTTCATCACCACCCCTACAGTGATCAGAGAGGTGGAGGGAGGCCAGGAACTCAGTATTTTCTATGTTAGAGGTGTGAGATCCCGGTGGTAGTGTAATGAGAAGGGTATAGAATGGCCAGGAGCAGAGTATTTTCTATGTTATGGAGGGTCATGTTGGAGGTGTGAGATCCCGGTGGTGGAGTAATGAGAAGGGTATAGAGCAGCCAGGAGCAGAGTATTTTCTATGTTATGGAGGGTCATGTTGGAGGTGTGAGATCCCGGTGGTGGAGTAATGAGAAGGGTATAGAGCAGCCAGGAGCAGAGTATTTTCTATATTATGGAGGGTGATGTTGGAGGTGTGAGATCCCAGTGGTGGAGTAATGAGAAGGGTATAGAGCAGCCAGGAGCAGAGTATTTTCTATGTTATGGAGGGTCATGTTGGAGGTGTGAGATCCCAGTGGTGGAGTAATGAGAAGGGTATAGAGCAGCCAGGAGCAGAGTATTTTCTATGTTATGGAGGGTCATGTTGGAGGTGAGAGATCCCGGTGGTGGAGTAATGAGAAGGGTATAGAGCAGCCAGGAGCAGAGTATTTTCTATGTTATGGAGGGTCATGTTGGAGGTGAGAGATCCCGGTGGTAGTGTAATGAGAAGGGTATAGAGCAGCCAGGAGCAGAGTATTTTCTATGTTATGGAGGGTCATGTTGGAGGTGAGAGATCCCAGTGGTGGAGTAATGAGAAGGGTATAGAGCAGCCAGGAGCAGAGTATTTTCTATGTTATGGAGGGTCATGTTGGAGGTGAGAGATCCCGGTGGTAGTGTAATGAGAAGGGTATAGAGCAGCCAGGAGCAGAGTATTTTCTATGTTATGGAGGGTCATGTTGGAGGTGAGAGATCCCGGTGGTGGAGTAATGAGAAGGGTATAGAGCAGCCAGGAGCAGAGTATTTTCTATGTTATGGAGGGTCATGTTGGAGGTGAGAGATCCCTGTGGTGGAGTAATGAGAAGGGTATAGAGCAGCCAGGAGCAGAGTATTTTCTATGTTATGGAGGGTCATGTTGGAGATGAGAGATCCCGGTGGTAGTGTAATGAGAAGGGTATAGAGCAGCCAGGAGCAGAGTATTTTCTATGTTATGGAGGGTGATGTTGGAGGTGTGAGATCCCAGTGGTGGAGTAATGAGAAGGGTATAGAGCGGCCAGGAGCAGAGTATTTTCTATGTTATGGAGGGTCATGTTGGAGGTGTGAGATCCCGGTGGTGGAGTAATGAGAAGGGTATAGAGCAGCCAGGAGCAGAGTATTTTCTATATTATGGAGGGTGATGTTGGAGGTGTGAGATCCCGGCGGTGGAGTAATGAGAAGGGTATAGAATGGCCAGGAGCAGAGTATTTTCTATGTTATGGAGGGTCATGTTGGAGGTGTGAGATCCCGGTGGTGGAGTAATGAGAAGGGTATAGAGCAGCCAGGAGCAGAGTATTTTCTATGTTATGGAGGTGAGAGATCCCGGTGGTGGAGTAATGAGACGGGTATAGAGCGGCCAGGAGCAGAGTATTTTCTATGTTATGGAGGTGAGAGATCCCGGTGGTGGAGTAATGAGAAGGGTATAGAATGGCCAGGAGCAGAGTATTTTCTATGTTATGGAGGGTCATGTTAGAGGTGTGAGATCCCGGTGGTGGAGTAATGAGAAGGGTATAGAGCAGCCAGGAGCAGAGTATTTTCTATGTTATGGAGGTGAGAGATCCCGGTGGTGGAGTAATGAGACGGGTATAGAGCGGCCAGGAGCAGAGTATTTTCTATGTTATGGAGGGTCATGTTGGAGTAATGAGAAGGGTATAGAGCGGCCAGGAGCAGAGTATTTTCTATGTTATGGAGGGTCATGTTGGAGGTGTGAGATCCCGGTGGTGGAGTAATGAGAAGGGTATAGAGCAGCCAGGAGCAGAGTATTTTCTATGTTATGGAGGTGAGAGATCCCGGTGGTGGAGTAATGAGAAGGGTATAGAGCGGCCAGGAGCAGAGTATTTTCTATGTTATGGAGGGTGATGTTGGAGTAATGAGAAGGGTATAGAGAGTCTCACTTCCTGTTTTGGCTGCAGGACAGGAAGTGAAGGGAAATCTCCCCAATGGGACACAGATGGCAGGGGTTCTAACCCTCCATTACTCCATCCACAATGGGGGAGGGGACAAGGTTTTCCTATAGTTCAGAGGTTCTCATCTCCTGTCCTCGGGATCCTCTAACAGGCCAGGTTTGCAGGATTACTGAAATACATGACAGGTGATCTCATGTGCTGCTCAGTGATTGGCGGATTCTAGACTACATCCCCCCCCAGGTAATACAGAAATCCTGGCCTGTTGGGTCCCGAGGACTGGAGGTGAGAAGCTCTGATATATTCTAATGTCAATCTGTAGATGCAGTAACTTCATTCACCCCCCAGGGGGCTCCGCAGAGCATAACAATCCTTCGTAAAAGTTCCGCTAATCATTCCAACATTCCCATATTAATAGAAGTTCTGTGTCCGGATTCCACCCTGTACAATGAGCGATGTTCTGCAGATCTCTAGAGAGGTCAGTGATGGGATAATCTGCAGAATATATCAATATGGATCTGTCAGGAGGGGGAGGGGAGGGAGCGATGTTCTGCAGAATATATCAATATGGATCTGTCAGGAGGGGGAGGGGAGGGAGCGATGTTCTGCAGAATATATCAATATGGATCTGTCAGGAGGGGGAGGGGAGGGAGCGATGTTCTGCAGAATATATCAATGTGGATCTGTCAGGAGGGGGAGGGGAGGGAGCGATGTTCTGCAGAATATATCAATATGGATCTGTCAGGAGGGGGAGGGGAGGGAGCGATGTTCTGCAGAATATATCAATATGGATCTGTCAGGAGGGGGAGGGGAGGGAGCGATGTTCTGCAGAATATATCAATGTGGATCTGTCAGGAGGGGGAGGGGAGGGAGCGATGTTCTGCAGAATATATCAATATGGATCTGTCAGGAGGGGGAGGGGAGGGAGCGATGTTCTGCAGAATATATCAATATGGATCTGTCAGGAGGGGGAGGGGAGGGAGCGATGTTCTGCAGAATATATCAATGTGGATCTGTCAGGAGGGGGAGGGGAGGGAGCGATGTTCTGCAGAATATATCAATATGGATCTGTCAGGAGGGGGAGGGGAGGGAGCGATGTTCTGCAGAATATATCAATATGGATCTCTCAGGAGGGGGAGGGAGTGATGTTCTGCAGAATATATCAATATGGATCTGTCAGGAGGGGGAGGGGAAGGAGCGATGTTCTGCAGAATATATCAATATGGATCTGTCAGGAGGGGGAGGGGAAGGAGCGATGTTCTGCAGAATATATGAATATGGATCTGTCAGGAGGGGGAGGGAGCGATGTTCTGCAGAATATATCAATATGGATCTGTCAGGAGGGGGAGGGGACGGAGCGATGTTCTGCAGAATATATCAATGTGGATCTGTAAGGAGGGGGAGGGGAGGGAGCGATGTTCTGCAGAATATATCAATATGGATCTGTCAGGAGGGGGAGGGGAAGGAGCGATGTTCTGCAGAATATATCAATAGGGTTCTGTCCGGAGGGTCAGGGGAGGGAGCGATGTTCTGCAGAATATATCAATATGGATCTGTCAGGAGGGGGAGGGGAGGGAGCGATGTTCTGCAGAATATATCAATATGGATCTGTCAGGAGGGGGAGGGGAGGGAGCGATGTTCTGCAGAATATATCAATATGGATCTGTCAGGAGGGGGAGGGGAGGGAGCGATGTTCTGCAGAATATATCAATATGGATCTGTCAGGAGGGGGAGGGGAGGGAGCGATGTTCTGCAGAATATATCAATATGGATCTGTCAGGAGGGGGAGGGGAGGGAGCGATGTTCTGCAGAATATATCAATATGGATCTCTCAGGAGGGGGAGGGAGCGATGTTCTGCAGAATATATCAATATGGATCTGTCAGGAGGGGGAGGGGAGGGAGCGATGTTCTGCAGAATATATCAATATGGATCTGTCAGGAAGAGGAGGAGGAGGGGATGGAGCGATGATCTGTAGCGAGGACAGTGGTGGAATAGTCTGCAGACTTCCTCTGTATATATCTCTGTTGGTTGTCAGGGAGGTGAAGGGTTAAGCAGTGGCAGTTGAGGGTGACAGGGCAGGTGAGGGGAGGGCAGGGGGCAGGGCACAGAGATCAGAGGAGTGTCAGTGTTGAGTTTATTCTGCTGTCTACACTGTGCAGGTTCCAGGTTAGTGCAGGATGTGTATTGTCTATATTTACTATGTGCAGTGTGGGGGGTATAGAGATCAGTGGTGTGCAGTGTGGGGGGTATAGAGATCGGTGGTGTGCAGTGTGGGGGGGGTATAGAGATCGGTGGTGTGCAGTGTGGGGGGGTATAGAGATCGGTGGTGTGCAGTGTGGGGGGGTATAGAGATCGGTGGTGTGCAGTGTGGGGGGTATAGAGATCGTGGTGTGCAGTGTGGGGGGTATAGAGATCAGTGGTGTGCAGTGTGGGGGGTATAGAGATCGGTGGTGTGCAGTGTGGGGGGGGTATAGAGATCAGTGGTGTGCAGTGTGGGGGGGGTATAGAGATCAGTGGTGTGCAGTGTGGGGGGGGTATAGAGATAGGTGGTGTGCAGTGTGGGGGGTATAGAGATCGGTGGTGTGCAGTGTGGGGGGTATAGAGATCGGTGGTGTGCAGTGTGGGAGGGATATAGAGATCGGTGGTGTGCAGTGTGGGGGGTATAGAGATCGGTGGTGTGCAGTGTGGGAGGGATATAGAGATCGGTGGTGTGCAGTGTGGGGGGGTATAGAGATCGGTGGTGTGCAGTGTGCGGGGGGGGGTATAGAGATCAGTGGTGTGCAGTGTGGGGGGTATAGAGATCGGTGGTGTGCAGTGTGGGGGGTATAGCGATAGGTGGTGTGCAGTGTGGGGGGTATAGAGATCGGTGGTGTGCAGTGTGGGGGGTATAGAGATCGGTGGTGTGCAGTGTGGGGGGGTATAGAGATCGGTGGTGTGCAGTGTGGGGGGTATAGAGATCGGTGGTGTGCAGTGTGGGGGGTATAGAGATCGGTGGTGTGCAGTGTGGGGGGTATAGAGATCGGTGGTGTGCAGTGTGGGGGGGTATAGAGATCGGTGGTGTGCAGTGGGGGGGGTATAGAGATCGGTGGTGTGCAGTGTGGGGGGTATAGAGATCGGTGGTGTGCAGTGTGGGGGGGGTATAGAGATCGGTGGTGTGCAGTGGGGGGGGTATAGAGATCGGTGGTGTGCAGTGTGGGGGGTATAGAGATCGGTGGTGTGCAGTGTGGGGGGTATAGAGATCGGTGGTGTGCAGTGTGTGGGGGGGTATAGAGATCGGTGGTGTGCAGTGTGGGGGGTATAGAGATCGGTGGTGTGCAGTGTGTGGGGGGGTATAGAGATCGGTGGTGTGCAGTGTGTGGGGGGGTATAGAGATCGGTGGTGTGCAGTGTGTGGGGGGGTATAGAGATCGGTGGTGTGCAGTGTGGGGGGGTATAGAGATCGGTGGTGTGCAGTGTGGGGGGGGGTATAGAGATCGGTGGTGTGCAGTGTGGGGGGGTATAGAGATCGGTGGTGTGCAGTGTGGGGGGGTATAGAGATCGGTGGTGTGCAGTGTGGGGGGGTATAGAGATCGGTGGTGTGCAGTGTGGGGGGTATAGAGATCGGTGGTGTGCAGTGTGGGGGGTATAGAGATCGGTGGTGTGCAGTGTGGGGGGTATAGAGATCGGTGGTGTGCAGTGTGAGGGGGGTATAGAGATCGGTGGTGTGCAGTGTGAGGGGGGTATAGAGATCGGTGGTGTGCAGTGTGGGGGGGGTATAGAGATCGGTGGTGTGCAGTGTGGGGGGGTATAGAGATCGGTGGTGTGCAGTGTGGGGGGTATAGAGATCGGTGGTGTGCAGTGTGGGGGGGGTATAGAGATCGGTGGTGTGCAGTGTGGGGGGTATAGAGATCGGTGGTGTGCAGTGTGGGGGGTATAGAGATCGGTGGTGTGCAGTGTGTGGGGGGGTATAGAGATCGGTGGTGTGCAGTGTGGGGGGGGTATAGAGATCGGTGGTGTGCAGTGTGGGGGGGTATAGAGATCGGTGGTGTGCAGTGTGGGGGGGTATAGAGATCGGTGGTGTGCAGTGTGGGGGGGGTATAGAGATCGGTGGTGTGCAGTGTGGGGGGTATAGAGATCGGTGGTGTGCAGTGTGTGGGGGGTATAGAGATCGGTGGTGTGCAGTGTGGGGGGTATAGAGATCGGTGGTGTGCAGTGTGAGGGGGGTATAGAGATCGGTGGTGTGCAGTGTGAGGGGGGTATAGAGATCGGTGGTGTGCAGTGTGGGGGGTATAGAGATCGCTGGTGTGCAGTGTGGGGGGGTATAGAGATCGGTGGTGTGCAGTGTGGGGGGGTATAGAGATCGGTGGTGTGCAGTGTGGGGGGGTATAGAGATCAGTGGTGTGCAGTGTGGGGGGTATAGAGATCGGTGGTGTGCAGTGTGGGGGGTATAGAGATCGGTGGTGTGCAGTGTGGGGGGGGGTATAGAGATCGGTGGTGTGCAGTGTGGGGGGTATAGGAGGAGGAATAGACGGTGTTTATGTTGTATGATGTGGCAGTGCACTGGAAAATGCAGCCACTTCACCACTGTGGCCTGACCCCCCCAGCACCATTTCACCACTGTAACCTGACCCCCCCAGGGTCACTTCACCACTGTGGCCTGACCCCCCCAGCGCCATTTCACCACTGTAACCTGACCCCCCCAGGGTCACTTCACCACTGTGGCCTGACCCCCCCAGCACCATTTCACCACTGTAACCTGACCCCCCCCCAGGGTCACTTCACCACTGTGGCCTGACCCCCCCAGCACCATTTCACCACTGTAACCTGACCCCCCCAGGGTCACTTCACCACTCTATCCTGACCTCCCCAGCGCCACTTCACCACTGTAACCTTACCATCCAGTTCCACTTCACCACTGTAACCTGACCCCCCAGTGCCACTTCACCACTGTGACCTGACACCCCAGTTCCACTTCACCACTGTGACCTGACACCCCAGTTCCACTTCACCACTGTAACCTGACACCCCAGGTCCACTTCACTACTGTACCAGTGCCACTGTAACCTGACCCCCCATTTCTACTTCACACCACTGTAACCTGACCCCCCCAGCGCCATTTCACCACTGTAACCTGACCCCCCCAGGGTCACTTCACCACTGTGGCCTGACCCCCCCAGCACCATTTCACCACTGTAACCTGACCCCCCCCCAGGGTCACTTCACCACTGTGGCCTGACCCCCCCAGTTCCATTTTACCACTGTAACCTGACCCCCCAGTGCCACTTCACCACTGTGACCTGACACCCCATTTCCACTTCACCACTGTGACCTGACACCCCAGCGCCACTTCACCACTGTAACCTGACCCCCCATTTCCACTTCACCACTGTGACCTGACACCCCAGTGCCACTTCACCACTGTGACCTGACACCCCAGTGCCACTTCACCACTGTGACCTGACACCCCAGTGCCACTTCACCACTGTAACCTGACACCTCAGTGCCACTTCACCACTGTGACCTGACACCCCAGTTCCACTTCACCACTGTGACCTGACACCCCAGTTTCACTTCACCACTGTAACCTGACCCCCCCAGTGCCACTTCACCACTGTGACCTTGCACCCCAGTTCCACTTCACCACTGTGACCTGACACCCCAGTTCCACTTCACTACTGTACCAGTGCCACTGTAACCTGACACCTCAGTGCCACTTCACCACTGTGACCTGACACCCCAGTTTCACTTCACCACTGTAACCTGACCCCCCCCAGTGCCACTTCACCACTGTGACCTTGCACCCCAGTTCCACTTCACCACTGTGACCTGACACCCCAGGTCCACTTCACTACTGTACCAGTGCCACTGTAACCTGACCCCCCATTTCTACTTCACACCACTGTAACCTGACCCTCCCAGTTCCATTTCACCACTGTAACCTGACCCCCCCCCCAGTGCCACTTCACCACTGTAACCTGACACCCCAGTGCCACTTCACCACTGTGACCTGACCCTCCCAGTTCCATTTCACCACTGTGACCTGGCACCCCAGTTCCACTTCACCACTGTGACCTGACACCCCAGGTCCACTTCACTACTGTACCAGTGCCACTGTAACCTGGCCCCCCATTTCTACTTCACACCACTGTAACCTGACCCTCCCAGTTCCATTTCACCACTGTAACCTGACACCCCAGTGCCACTTCACCACTGTAACCTGACCCCCCAGTTCAACTTCACCACTGTAACCTGACCCCCCCAGGGTCACTTCACCACTGTGGCCTGACCCCCCCAGTTCCATTTTACCACTGTAACCTGACACCCCCCAGCGCCACTTCACCACTGTAACCTTACCATCCAGTTCCATTTCACCACTCTATCCTGACCCCCCCCAGCGCCACTTCACCACTGTAACCTTACCATCCAGTTCCATTTCACCACTGTAACCTGACACCCCAGTGCCACTTCACCACTGTGACCTGACACCCCAGGTCCACTTCACTACTGTACCAGTGCCACTGTAACCTGACCCCCCATTTCTACTTCACACCACTGTAACCTGACCCTCCCAGTTCCATTTCACCACTGTGACCTGACACCCCAGTGCCACTTCACCACTGTGACCTGACACCCCAGTGCCACTTCACCACTGTGACCTGAACCCCCAGTTCCACTTCACCACTGTGACCTGACACCCCAGTGCCACTTCACCACTGTAACCTGACCCCCCAGTGCCACTTCACCACTGTGACCTGACACCCCAGTTTCACTTCACCACTGTAACCTGACCCCCCAGGTCCACTTCACTACTGTACCAGTGCCACTGTAACCTGACCCCCCATTTCTACTTCACACCACTGTAACCTGACCCCCCCCAGTTCCATTTCAACACTGTAACCTGACCCCCCAGTTCCATTTCAACACTGTAACCTGACCCCCCAGTTCCATTTCACCACTGTAACCTGACACCCCAGTGCCACTTCACCACTGTAACCTGACACCCCAGTGCCACTTCACCACTGTAACCTGACCCCCCAGTTCCACTTCACCACTGTGACCTGACCCTCCCAGTTCCATTTCACCACTGTAACCTGACCCCCCCAGGGTCACTTCACCACTGTGGCCTGACCCCCCCAGTTCCATTTTACCACTGTAACCTGACCCCCAGTTCCATTTCACCACTCTATCCTGACCCCCCCCAGCGCCACTTCACCACTGTAACCTTACCATCCAGTTCCATTTCACCACTGTAACCTGACCCCCCATTTCCACTTCACCACTGTAACCTGACCCCCCTAGTTCCATTTCACCACTGTAACCTGACACCCCAGTGCCACTTCACCACTGTGACCTGACACCCCAGTGCCACTTCACCACTGTGACCTGACACCCCAGTGCCACTTCACCACTGTAACCTGACACCCCAGTGCCACTTCACCACTGTAACCTGACCCCCCATTTCTACTTCACACTACTGTAACCTGACCCTCCCAGTTCCATTTCACCACTGTAACCTGACCCCCCAGTTCCACTTCACCACTGTGACCTGACCCTCCCAGTTCCATTTCACCACTGTAACCTGACCCCCCCAGGGTCACTTCACCACTGTGGCCTGACCCCCCCAGTTCCATTCTACCACTGTAACCTGACCCCCAGTTCCATTTCACCACTCTATCCTGACCCCCCCAGCGCCACTTCACCACTGTAACCTTACCATCCAGTTCCATTTCACCACTGTAACCTGACCCCCCATTTCCACTTCACCACTGTAACCTGACCCCCCAGTGCCACTTCACCACTGTGACCTGACACCCCAGTTCCACTTCACCACTGTGACCTGACACCCCAGTTCCACTTCACCACTGTGACCTGACACCCCAGGTCCACTTCACTACTGTACCAGTGCCACTGTAACCTGACCCCCCATTTCTACTTCACACCACTGTAACCTGACCCCCCAGTTCCACTTCACCACTGTGACCTGACACCCCAGGGTCACTTCACCACTGTGACCTGACACCCCAGGTCCACTTCACTACTGTACCAGCGCCACTGTGACCTGACACCCCAGGTCCACTTCACTACTGTACCAGCACCACTGTGACCTGACCCCCCAGTTCAGTTTCACCACTGTAACCTGACCCCCATTTCTACTTCACACCACTGTAACCTGACACCCCAGTTTCACTTCACCACTGTAACCTGACCCCCCAGGTCCACTTCACTACTGTACCAGTGCCACTGTAACCTGACCCCCCATTTCTACTTCACACCACTGTAACCTGACCCCCCCCAGTTCCATTTCAACACTGTAACCTGACCCCCCAGTTCCATTTCAACACTGTAACCTGACCCCCCAGTTCCATTTCACCACTGTAACCTGACACCCCAGTGCCACTTCACCACTGTAACCTGACACCCCAGTGCCACTTCACCACTGTAACCTGACCCCCCAGTTCCACTTCACCACTGTGACCTGACCCTCCCAGTTCCATTTCACCACTGTAACCTGACCCCCCCAGGGTCACTTCACCACTGTGGCCTGACCCCCGCAGTTCCATTTTACCACTGTAACCTGACCCCCAGTTCCATTTCACCACTCTATCCTGACCCCCCCCAGCGCCACTTCACCACTGTAACCTTACCATCCAGTTCCACTTCACCACTGTAACCTGACCCCCCATTTCCACTTCACCACTGTAACCTGACCCCCCCAGTTCCATTTCACCACTGTAACCTGACACCCCAGTGCCACTTCACCACTGTGACCTGACACCCCAGTGCCACTTCACCACTGTAACCTGACACCCCAGTGCCACTTCACCACTGTAACCTGACCCCCCATTTCTACTTCACACTACTGTAACCTGACCCTCCCAGTTCCATTTCACCACTGTAACCTGACCACCCCCAGTTCCATTTTACCACTGTAACCTGACACCCCAGTGCCACTTCACCACTGTGACCTGACACCCCAGTGCCACTTCACCACTGTGACCTGACACCCCAGTGCCACTTCACCACTGTGACCTGACACCCCAGTTCCACTTCACCACTGTGACCTGACACCCCAGTTCCACTTCACCACTGTGACCTGACACCCCAGTTCCACTTCACCACTGTGACCTGACACCCCAGGTCCACTTCACTACTGTACCAGTGCCACTGTAACCTGACCCCCCATTTCTACTTCACACCACTGTAACCTGACCCCCCAGTTCCACTTCACCACTGTGACCTGACACCCCAGGTCCACTTCACTACTGTACCAGCGCCACTGTGACCTGACACCCCAGGTCCACTTCACTACTGTACCAGCACCACTGTGACCTGACCCCCCAGTTCAGTTTCACCACTGTAACCTGACCCCCATTTCTACTTCACACCACTGTAACCTGACCCTCCCAGTTCCATTTCACCACTGTGACCTGAAACCCCCCGGTCACTTCACCACTGTGGCCTGACCCCCCCAGCACCATTTCACCACTGTAACCTGACACCCCAGTGCCACTTCACCACTGTGACCTGACACCCCAGTGCCACTTCACCACTGTAACCTGACACCCCAGTGCCACTTCACCACTGTAACCTGACCCCCCATTTCTACTTCACACTACTGTAACAGTGGTGAAGTGGAAATGGGGGGTCAGGTTACAGTGGTGAAATGGAACTGGATGGTGCTGTAACCTGACCCTCCCAGTTCCATTTCACCACTGTAACCTGACCCCCCCCCAGTTCCATTTCAACACTGTAACCTGACCCCCCAGTTCCATTTCACCACTGTGACCTGACACCCCAGTTCCACTTCACCACTGTGACCTGACCCTCCCAGTTCCATTTCACCACTGTGACCTGACACCCCAGTTCCACTTCACCACTGTGACCTGACACCCCAGGTCCACTTCACTACTGTACCAGTGCCACTGTAACCTGACCCCCCATTTCTACTTCACACCACTGTAACCTGACCCTCCCAGTTCCATTTCACCACTGTGACCTGACCCCCCCCGGTCACTTCACCACTGTGGCCTGACCCCCCCCCGGTCACTTCACCACTGTAACCTGACACCCCAGTGCCACTTCACCACTGTAACCTGACACCCCAGTTCCACTTCACCACTGTGACCTGACACCCCAGTTCCACTTCACCACTGTGACCTGACACCCCAGTGCCACTTCACCACTGTGACCTGACACCCCAGTGCCACTTCACCACTGTGACCTGACACCCCAGTTCCACTTCACCACTGTGACCTGACACCCCAGTTCCACTTCACCACTGTGACCTGACACCCCAGTGCCACTTCACCACTGTAACCTGACACCCCAGTTTCACTTCACCACTGTGACCTGACACCCCAGTTTCACTTCACCACTGTGACCTGACACCCCAGTTTCACTTCACCACTGTGACCTGACACCCCAGTTTCACTTCACCACTGTGACCTGACACCCCAGTTTCACTTCACCACTGTGACCTGACACCCCAGTTTCACTTCACCACTGTGACCTGACACCCCAGTTTCACTTCACCACTGTGACCTGACACCCCAGTTTCACTTCACCACTGTGACCTGACACCCCAGTTTCACTTCACCACTGTGACCTGACACCCCAGGTCCACTTCACCACTGTGACCTGACACCCCATTTCTACTTCACACCACTGTAACCTGACCCTCCCAGTTCCATTTCACCACTGTGACCTGACCCTCCCAGTTCCATTTCACCACTGTAACCTGACCCAGTTCCATTTCTCCACTGTAACCTGACCCCCCCAGTTCCATTTCACCACTGTAACCTGACCCCCCCAGTTCCATTTCACCACTGTAACCTGACCCCCCCAGTTCCATTTCACCACTGTAACCTGACCCCCCCAGTTCCACTTCACCACTGTAACCTGACCCCTCAGTTCCACTTCACCACTGTGACCTGACTCCCCCCCAGCGCCACTTCACCACTGTGACCTGACTCCCCCCCCAGCGCCACTTCACCACTGTAACCTGACCCCCCCCAGCGCCACTTCACCACTGTAACCTGATCCCCCAGTTCCATTTCTCCACTGTAACCTGATCCCCCAGTTCCATTTCTCCACTGCAACCTGACCCCCCCAGTTCCATTTTACCACTGTGACCTGAACCCCCAGTTCCACTTCACCACTGTGACCTGACACCCCAGTTCCACTTCACCACTGTGACCTGACACCCCAGTTCCACTTCACCACTGTGACCTGACACCCCAGGTCCACTTCACTACTGTACCAGCGCCACTGTGACCTGACCCCCCAGTTCAATTTCACCACTGTAACCTGACCCCCCATTTCTACTTCACACCACTGTAACCTGACCCTCCCAGTTCCATTTCACCACTGTAACCTGACCCCCCCAGTTCCATTTCAACACTGTAACCTGACCCCCCCAGTTCCATTTCACCACTGTAACCTGACCCCCCCAGTTCCACTTCACCACTGTGACCTGACCCTCCTAGTTCCATTTCACCACTGTAACCTGACCCTCCTAGTTCCATTTCACCACTGTAACCTGACCCCTCAGTTCCACTTCACCACTGTGACCTGATCCCCCAGTTCCATTTCTCCACTGCAACCTGACCCCCCCAGGGTCACTTCACCACTGTAACCTGACACCCCCAGTTTCACTTCACCACTGTAACCTGACACCCCCAGTTTCACTTCACCACTGTAACCTGACACCCCCAGTTTCACTTCACCACTGTAACCTGACACCCCCAGTTTCACTTCACCACTGTAACCTGACACCCCCAGTTTCACTTCACCACTGTAACCTGACACCCAGAGTTTCACTTCACCACTGTAACTTGACCCCCCAGTTTCACTTTACCACTGTAACTTGACCCCCCAGTTTCACTTTACCACTGTAACTTGACCCCCCCCAGTTTCACTTTACCACTGTAACTTGACCCCCCCCCAGTTTCACTTTACCACTGTAACCTGACCCACCAGTTCCCAGCAACACCTTGCCTTCCACATTCCCTTCTCACCAGGCTCTTCTCAGTCGCTGTGCCATCCTGTGTGCCCATGTTGCTGCTCCGCAGGGACAGACTCCTCTTGCTGCTGGCATTTTCCGCCATCCTGGCAGCTGACTTTTACTTCCACTTGTGGCCAGAAATTCAGAGCAGACTCATCCGGAACTGCGACTGCCAAACACAGAACAGCACCGTACCAGGAACCACAGTCCTCAAAACTGCAGAAACGGCACCAAGGCCAACAGTCCCCAGTACTGCAGAGCCAACATTGGCATCCAGAGGCTCCAAATTGCAGCACCTCTTCTCGCACCCACTGTACCAGATACCAGAACCCAGACCCTCAACCCAGGACCTGCTGCTGAATTCCCATGAAGCCATCCACAACTATCGCAGGAGAGCCGCCAAACTCAACAGGTAGGAGTGACAATAGCAGGTGTTATCACTATGAACTAATTGTGGTGGGATCTCCATTAATACTATACAGTCTTTGGGTATTATGGACTCGTTGTGGTTGGATGGTATTAATAAGGATCCCACCACAACGAGTCCATAATACCCAAAGACTGGATGGTATTAATAAAGATCCCGTCTTGGGGTATTATGAATTCATTGTGGTGGGTATTATGGACTGGTTGCGGTGGGATCTCCATTAATACCATCCAGTCTTGGGGTATTATGGACTGGTTGCGGTGGGATCTCCATTAATACCATCCAGTCTTGGGGTATTATGGACTGGTTGTGGTGGGATCTCCATTAATACCATCCAGTCTTGGGGTATTATGGACTGGTTGCGGTGGGATCTCCATTAATACGATACAGTCTTGGGGTATTATGGACTGGTTGTGGTGGGATCTCCATTAATACCATTCAGTCTTGGGGTATTATGGACTGGTTGCGGTGGGATCTCCATTAATACGATACAGTCTTGGGGTATAATGGACTGGTTGTGGTGGGATCTCCATTAATACCATCCAGTCTTGGGGTATTATGGACTGGTTGTGGTGGGATCTCCATTAATACCATCCAGTCTTGGGGTATTATGGACTGGTTGTGGTGGGATCTCCATTAATACCATCCAGTCTTGGGGTATTATGGACTGGTTGTGGTGGGATCTCCATTAATACCATCCAGTCTTGGGGTATTATGGACTGGTTGCGGTGGGATCTCCATTAATACCATCCAGTCTTGGGGTATTATGGACTGGTTGTGGTGGGATCTCCATTAATACGATACAGTCTTGGGGTATTATGGACTGGTTGCGGTGGGATCTCCATTAATACCATCCAGTCTTGGGGTATTATGGACTGGTTGCGGTGGGATCTCCATTAATACGATACAGTCTTGGGGTATTATGGACTGGTTGTGGTGGGATCTCCATTAATACCATCCAGTCTTGGGGTATTATGGACTGGTTGTGGTGGGATCTCCATTAATACCATCCAGTCTTGGGGTATTATGGACTGGTTGTGGTGGGATCTCCATTAATACCATCCAGTCTTGGGGTATTATGGACTGGTTGTGGTGGGATCTCCATTAATACCATCCAGTCTTGGGGTATTATGGACTGGTTGCGGTGGGATCTCCATTAATACCATCCAGTCTTGGGGTATTATGGACTGGTTGTGGTGGGATCTCCATTAATACCATCCAGTCTTGGGGTATTATGGACTGGTTGTGGTGGGATCTCCATTAATACCATCCAGTCTTGGGGTATTATGGACTGGTTGTGGTGGGATCTCCATTAATACCATCCAGTCTTGGGGTATTATGGACTGGTTGCGGTGGGATCTCCATTAATACCATCCAGTCCTGGGGTATTATGGACTGGTTGTGGTGGGATCTCCATTAATACGATACAGTCTTGGGGTATTATGGACTGGTTGTGGTGGGATCTCCATTAATACGATACAGTCTTGGGGTATTATGGACTGGTTGTGGTGGGATCTCCATTAATACGATACAGTCTTGGGGTATTATGGACTGGTTGTGGTGGGATCTCCATTAATACGATACAGTCTTGGGGTATTATGGACTGGTTGTGGTGGGATCTCCATTAATACGATACAGTCTTGGGGTATTATGGACTGGTTGTGGTGGGATCTCCATTAATACGATACAGTCCTGGGGTATTATGGACTGGTTGTGGTGGGATCTCCATTAATACGATACAGTCTTGGGGTATTATGGACTGGTTGTGGTGGGATCTCCATTAATACGATACAGTCTTGGGGTATTATGGACTGGTTGTGGTGGGATCTCCATTAATACGATACAGTCTTGGGGTAATGATAGAGTAAATATTGTTGTTAACATTTCTTTTTCTAAAAGCATCATACAACACCAGGTTACAGCTATTATGGTCCAGGTAAGGTTGGTTTCAGCACTGGGATTTTGGCACCATAGACATGGTAAATCAGAAACATTGTGACCTCCTACCTCCAATAACCCACGAATGTTCAGCCTGTGTCTAATGCCCCCTACACACACCAGTGGATTTATTGTCGGAAAAAACTTGGATGGTTTTTTCCGACAGAATTCTGCTCAAGCTTATATATGCATATACACGGTCACACAAAAGTTCTCTGAACTTTCGATCGTCAAGAAAGCGGTAATGTACAACACTACGACGAGCCGAGAAAATGAAGTTCAGTGCTTCCCGAGCATGCGTCCCATTGTTTCTGAGCATGCGTAGGAACTTTTCCCAACCAAAAAATAGAGAACCTGCTCGCAATCTTTTTCTGGCTGGAATTCCGCCAGCAAAAGACCGATGGAGCATACACACGGTCGCATTTTCCGACAAAAAGCTCTCATCGGAGTTTTGCTGGCAGAATTTCCGATCGTGTGTATGCGGCAAAACACTTAACATATGGCTCAACACCTTAAAGCCTAATAGTTACAGGTAGTGCAGATGCATATGAAGGGGGTGGGGAATAATCCAGTTGCAGTGAGGTGTATACATGTCTACTACCTGGGACTACTTAGAATCTGAAATTACATTTGTACAGGACACCGGCTCATTTCATCATAGACCAGAGGTTATATGCAGCCACCTTCAGGTGATGGGACACTGGCAAGAAGAATTGTGAGACTGCCCATATAACCCCTCCCACTCCCATCAATTATAAAAACCATCCCATATAACCCCTCCCAGCAATCTTTACCAGCCCACATAACCCCTCCCACTCCCAGAAATCTTTACCGACCCACATAACCCCTCCCACTCCCAGCAATATTCACCAGCCCATATAACCCCTCCCACTCCCAGCAATATTTACCAGTCCATATAACCCCTCCCACTCCCAGCAATATTTACCAGTCCATATAACCCCTCCCACTCCCATCAATCCTAACCAGCCCATATAACCCCTCCCAGCAATCTTTACCAGCCCACATAACCTCTCCCAGAAATCTTTACCAACCCACATAACCCCTCCCACTCCCAGCAATATTTACCAGTCCACATTACCCCTCCCACTCCCCGCAATCTTTAGGTTTTTTGTTTATGACTCCTAATTGAACCTGGAAGACTAAGAAAATTCCTCACTGATCTTCACATGGAGAAAATCTCATTCCCAACCTGGATTTGGGGTTTCTACCGAAATCTAGGACTTTTCCCGTCCACCCACTAGTGTAGGATGTTCTGTACAAAGACTGGCCATGGCCTGACAGAATTCATCTCAAGGAGTTTGCTCAGCATAGAGGCTATCTCTATCCCACCAAATCTCTGACCGTTCTGGTTAAAGAAGTCCCAGGCCTTTAAGTACCTCATTGACAAGAGGTTGGAGGCCCTCTTTAAAGACTCCTTTGCTCTTTTGAGCTCAGCCACGCAACCTACCATGGCATCTATGGTGGTTTCCAAGACTATTGTGGCATGGGCCATGTGCATGGCATATAACCCAGGCTCAATGCTGACAGATCCATCAGTCCTCCAAACAGCTACTCCCGAAGAAGTTTTGGCAGACTCCCTGCACCAAGGTTCTTCTCATCTGACTGTCATGTCCATCCACATGTGCAGGATCTGGTGGCTGTTGAACTGATCTGTGGAGGAGGTCTCTATGAAACATCCAGAAAGCTTTCCATTTGATAGAGAACAACTCTGGAGAGTCCTTGGGCATCTTTATTAAGGAAGTCATGTGTGGGAAGGGCACTTAAGCCTCATACTGGTACTATTAAACATGCGTTTAGATTTAGAAAACTCCTCTAAATGTATGTAATGATTTTTAATGCCATTCACTCTACCTATGGGAAGAAAGCCAAGATGCCTGCTGCAGACTCAAGTGCACCTGGATTTTGGAAGAGTTCCTTTCATACCTCGCAGGCTTCCAATTCCAAGTCCTTGTCCTCATCCCAATTCCATCGCAAGACTAAGCGAGCCAAGACTGGTACCAATCCCGCCTTGCAATGAGGGGTTTTCTTTACAGCTACGGGTGGGTGGGTGTCTGGTGGACACCTAGACTCAGGGAATTTTAGATCTTTTAATCCAGGACATGGTGTCCTGGTTGGACAGGCTGAAATTCTAGTTCCTGCCTCCTCCCCGTTGAATGCCCTCAAATCTGCATGCTTCTGCACTGGGATTGCAGGACTTTACAGGACACGGTCTTGGAACAGTTTCACTCAGGAGTGACTGTTCTGGTTCCTTCAGATTAACAGGCATGAGGAGTACGTTTATTTCAACCTATTTATGATTCTAAAACTCAAAGTGGGTGTTCCCCTATCCTGGATTTTAAGGTTATCAACACCTTCTGTGGATCTAAAAATTCCAGATGAAATCAGGCTGCAACAGGGGGAATTTTCGGCATTGATAGCCATCAATGATGTGTGTTTACATTTTTCATCTGCATCAGCTTTTTCTGCCAACATCCAGTGGATGATGCAGACACTTCTAAACTTTTGGTGGATCCTCAACCTCCAGAGGTCTGTGTTGGATTGGACCCATTGCTTGGAGTATCTGAGCCTAGCCCTGGACATGGTTTGTATTTGGACCCTTCACTCCATTTCCATTCATCTGCTTTTGTATGAGATTACGAGGTCTGATGGTGGCCGCCTTCAAGGCATTGATTTTTTGCTCATTTTCTCTACGGACCTCTGGAGCTCAATGTGCTCACTGCAAGGAGTTATCTTCCTCAGTCTCTGGACCGGCCCATATATTTGTCTCACAAGGCCAAGATATCGTTGGTCTGCCGGCTGACCAGGCCTGCACTGGAATTGGTGATGTTCTGTGACGGGAGTCACTTTGAGCGGAGGTTTTGTGGAACCCAGCTTACATTAGAGAGCTCTGGAAACTCTTTGTCCAGCTCCCCCGGCCCCACCTATGTGTAATCTTACCGTGTCTATTAGGGGCACAGGGTGACTGATCTGCACGAATCAGACTCGTCGTACAACCACACTGGACTCAGCATTTCCTTTACCCCTGTTATCCTGGATTCTATGTATGGTTTGATGAAAGAGTGAAGGGTCTCTTTCACTTGGGACAGTAATATTTCTGAACAATATCCCTCAAGAAATTTATGAAGATGAATTAATTCCACCTTTCCGACTGCTGGAATATTGAATGAGCTTTGATCTCATAAACTGTTGTAGACTTTTTACTAGATCGTTTGAGGTGTAGCTGTATCCTATTGTTCTATTGTTTGTCTGCCTTGGGAGCAACCTATTATGGGATGTATACAGTATGTGTTTCTAGCATGTAGACCGGGGGCAGAGTGGAGGGAGGGGGGAATTCCTCCAACAGCCCTCCCTGCTGATAAGACGGTCTTCTGCTGGAAAGTTGAATACACCTGGGTGTGCCTCTGGTTACTGAATGTAGTTTACCCCGCCCTGTGTCATTATGCAAAGCAGAGGGGATGTCCTCTGAGTGTATATCTCTTTGTGCCTGTGTATGAATAAACAGTCTTATGTTTCTTACCACCCTACACTGATGCCTCCCTCAACAAGTGACTGGGTGGGCTAAGGGACTTTGGATCCTGCTGGTATCTGACAAGGGACACTTATATATGGCAGATATACTCTCTTCTTGAGTACAGGGGTCCATCACATTTTATTATTATTGCTAATTGCTTCTCGGCCTTTTTGGCTAAGATCAAGTGTAGTATCTGTTCTTATCCGTTTCCAGGAGATGGCGCTTGCTTCCGTCCCTGATCTATGGCGAAATAGAGACGGGATTGTGGTTGCTATGCAAAGCCTGCTGGAGTGAAGGTGACCTGGAGCGGTTTGTAGCCGAAAGGGAAGCCTTCTGATGGGGATGGAGAACCACGGGGTCTGAACCAGAGGGTCGAGACCCTGGCCTTCTGGCCTGGATTGGGGCGGATCTAGCTCCAGACAGTTATTTGGGAGAGAACACTTAATCCCCTCTTGTAAGGGGGGGAGTGGTTAGTACTTCCCGAATGTAATTAGGATGGAGTGATGGGAGCGACGGCAGAGCCTGATGGTAAAGGGCTCTTTTCCGGCTTCCTGATCTCCATATCCTTCCTGTCTGTGGTGGGGTCTGTTGTTGCCTGGGTTGGGGGGTCAGGGCTTCTTTGAAAAGCCAGTGGTGAATGTGCCCCTGAAGTGGCAGTTCAGGGGTGCCGTATAGTCACGGTGTGAAAGCACTTGATTTTATGGCACCATGGTCACTTTCACCACAACACACGTTTTTCGCACCTGCCTCTTGGGCCGGGCCTTTTGGCCAGGACCAGGGGAAATTTTTATGCCTGGCCGGAGGGCCGGCCGTTGTATAGCACAATGGCCACTTTCACTCTCCCATCTCACTATCTTCCCCACTCTTTCTTTTACCCCTGTTTGTCACCTTTTTGTCTTTTTTTGGTTGTCTTTGTATACACGTTTTGTCACTGTGTGGCGAGTAGGGTGTGGGTCCTCGGGCCTACTCTGAAAGTCTTGGGAGGGGGTGGACATAGACCTTTTGGCTTGGTTCGCCCTCTCCTTTGAGGGGTCTCCCTTCGGGGGAGCCCCACTGTACTTGGGTCGGTCTGCTTCGGCAGACCTTCCAGTTGTGGGGGTCCGCCTGGTTTCAGCCGGATGGACCCTTTGTCTGAGTACCTCAGTCCCTGTCTGGAGCCTAACGTCCCGGGGGATCAGGGTAAGGTCCTTCCCTAGTGGAGGACTCTGTACACCCGTTGCACGTTTTTGTGTTTCACTCTCTATGTGTGGGCACTTTTTTTTTTGGCAGTTTCAGCCTTGGCTATTTTCTTTCAGAGTTCTGAATGCCGATGCTCTGGTGACGTTTCTTCAAGGGTTAGCTCACATGACTCCCCCTGTTCAAACCTTGCTGTCATCCTGGGATCCTAATCTGGTCCCTTTTAAGCCCATTGAGGAAATGCTCGTGGCTAAACTCACTCATAAGGTGGCTTTTTTGGTGGCTGTCACATTGGCAGGATGTGTCTCGGGACTGGCAGCTTTGTCCACAAGGACAAGGTGGTTCTGATACATAGGTGGAATGGAAATCTTCTTCTGTCCAGCTCACAAGCATTCCAAAGAGATTTCTCTCTGGCCATGGTGACGTGTGTGTGCAGTGCGGGTTCACCTCTCCTCCACCAATCTCTGTCCTGCTGGCAGGGGGTGCCGTGTGTCACTCATTCACCCCTCCTCCACCAATCTCTGTCCTGCTGGCAGGGGGTGCCGTGTGTCGCTCATTCACCCCTCCTCCACCAATCTCTGTCCTGCTGGCAGGGGGTGCCGTGTGTCGCTCATTCACCCCTCCTCCACCAATCTCTGTCCTGCTGGCAGGGGGTGCCGTGTGTCACTCATTCACCCCTCCTCCACCAATCTCTGTCCTGCTGGCAGGGGGTGCCGTGTGTCACTCATTCACCTCTCCTCCACCAATCTCTGTCCTGCTGGCAGGGGGTGCCGTGTGTCGCTCATTCACCTCTCCTCCACCAATCTCTGTCCTGCTGGCAGGGGGTGCCGTGTGTCACTCATTCACCCCTCCTCCACCAATCTCTGTCCTGCTGGCACCTCTCCTCCACCAATCTCTGTCCTGCTGGCAGGGGGTGCCGTGTGTCACTCATTCACCTCTCCTCCACCAATCTCTGTCCTGCTGGCAGGGGGTGCCGTGTGTCACTCATTCACCTCTCCTCCACCAATCTCTGTCCTGTTGGCAGGGGGTGCCGTGTGTCACTCATTCACCTCTCCTCCACCAATCTCTGTCCTGCTGGCAGGGGGTGCCGTGTGTCACTCATTCACCTCTCCTCCACCAATCTCTGTCCTGCTGGCAGGGGGTGCCGTGTGTCACTCATTCACCTCTCCTCCACCAATCTCTGTCCTGCTGGCAGGGGGTGCCGTGTGTCACTCATTCTAGGCAGATTATCTCGAAGGCATTTACCTCTCAGGACAAGGTTCCTCCTCTTCCTGGTAAATCTCACTCGACTTGTTCAGTCACTACCTTCGACCCTTTAGCACCAGGTGTCTTAGATTTGTAGGCCTCCCGCCTGGTTCTCCCATCGGTGAAGATCTACCAGGTGTAGACACCAGCTTAGCCCTGTCATGGTTTAGGCCACTTTTTGAGTTCAGGACCAGACTGCCTTTGAGGACATGTTGGAATTGTTGTTGTGATGCCCAGCTCTGTGTTCTATGGCTTGGGGGGGAAATCCCAGGGTCTATGGGGCCCATATGTGTCCTGTACTATATAATCCGAACACGGCCGGAGCTCAACCCCATCAGAATCTTCTGTAAATCAAACCATAAAAGAGGATTTGCCTGTAATACCCATAATAACATCGGACCCCGCCCCCCTGTCCTGGAAGTTCATCCTATAGCTTGCTGGGAATGAGAGGGGCTATATGGACCATCCCACAATACGGCCCACCAGTGTCCAATCACCTGAAGGTGGCTGCATGTTCTCCGGGTCTCTGAAGGAGCCCGTGTCTGACACCGTACTCCTTATTTTATGGACAGATTTACGTAACTTAAGGCCCCTTTCACACTTGTGCGGCCTGAAAATTGCCTGATTTTTGCCGCGATTTTGATGTGACTTGAAGCGATGCCTGTGTCTATGGACCTCAAGTCACATCAAAGTAGTACAGGGACTACTCTGAAGTCGTACAGCTATGAACGGTACTCATTGGAAATCATGGGGTATGGCTTATCATGTGACTTTACAGCTCCAAGTCGCACAAGTGAAAGGGGCCTTAAAAATCTCAAAGATTTTTAGAAGAATTTTGAGTTGTCATGTGAACTAAGCAGACGGCTATTCCATGTCTTCCACAGAACCTCACGGGATTGAGGTCTGGGCTCGTTCTGTGCACTCTGACAGTGATGAGGTCCCACTCCTAGTTCCCTGCAACTGCCTAAAATATGGGTCCATTCAACCTGCCCTCCGTCCTGACCCCTTCCCTGTCCTGACCCCATCCCTGCTCTGACCCCTTCCCTGTCCTGACCCCTTCCCTGTCCTGACCCCTTCCCTGTCCTGACCCCTTCCCTGCTCTGACCCCTGTCCTGACCTGTCACCTGTCCTGACCACTTCCCTGTCCTGACCCCTTCCCTGTCCTGACCCCATCCCTGCTCTGACCCCTGTCCTGAACTGACCCCATCCCTGCTCTGACCCCATCCCTGTCCTGACCCCTTCCCTGCTCTGACCCCATCCCTGCTCTGACCCCATCCCTGCTCTGACCCCTGTCCTGACCTGTCCCCTTCCCTGCTCTGATCCCTGTCCTGACCTGTCCCCTGTCCTGACCCCTTCCCTGCTCTAACCCCTTCCCTGCTCTGACCCCTGTCCTGAACTGACCCCTACCCTGCTCTGACCCCTGTCCTGACCTGTCCCCTGTCCTGACCCCATCCCTGCTCTGACCCCTGTACTGCTCTGACCCCATCCCTGCTCTGACCCCTGTCCTGACCTGTCCCCTGCTCTGACCCCATCCCTGCTCTGACCCCATCCCTGCTCTGACCCCATCCCTGCTCTGACCCCTGTCCTGACCTGTCCCCTGCTCTGACCCCTTCCCTGTCCTGACCCCTACCCTGCTCTGACCCCTGTCCTGACCTGTCCCCTGCTCTGACCCCATCCCTGCTCTGACCCCATCCCTGCTCTGACCCCATCCCTGCTCTGACCCCATCCCTGCTCTGACCCCTGTCCTGACCTGTCCCCTGCTCTGACCCCTTCCCTTTCCTGACCCCTTCCCTGCTCTGACCCCTGTCCTGCACTGACCCCATCCCTGCTCTGACCCCTGACCTGACCTGTCCCCTGCTCTGACCCCATCCCTGCTCTGATCCCTGTCCCCTGTCCTGACCCCTTCCCTGTCCTGACCCCTGTCCTGCTCTGACCCCTGTCCTGCTCTGACCCCATCCCTGCTCTGACCCCATCCCTGCTCTGACCCCTGTCCTGACCTGTCCCCTGTCCTGACCCCATCCCTGCTCTGACCCCTTCCCTGTCCTGACCCCTTCCCTGCTCTGACCCCTGTCCTGAACTGACCCCTACCCTGCTCTGACCCCTGTCCTGACCTGACCCCTACCCTGCTCTGACCCCTGTCCTGACCTGTCCACATCCCTGTCCTGACCCCTTCCCTGCTCTGACCCCTTCCCTGCTCTGATCCCTGTCCTGACCTGTCCCCTGTCCTGACCCCTTCCCTGCTCTGATCCCTGTCCTGAACTGACCCCTGTCCTGACCCCTTCCCTGTCCTGACCCCTTCCCTGTCCTGACCCCTGTCCTGACCTGTCCCCTGTCCTGACCCCTTCCCTGTCCTGACCCCTTCCCTGCTCTGATCCCTGTCCTGACCTGTCCCCTGTCCTGACCCCTTCCCTGTCCTGACCCCTTCCCTGCTCTGACCCCTGTCCTGAACTGACCCCATCCCTGCTCTGACCCCTGTCCTGACCTGTCCCCTGTCCTGACCCCATCCCTGCTCTGACCCCTGTCCTGACCTGTCCCCTGTCCTGACCCCTTCCCTGTCCTGACCCCTTCCCTGCTCTGATCCCTGTCCTGACCCCTTCCCTGCTCTGATCCCTGTCCTGACCTGTCCCCTGTCCTGACCCCTTCCCTGTCCTGATCCCTTCCCTGCTCTGACCCCTATCCTGAATTGACCCAATCCCTGCTCTGACCCCTGTCCTGACCTGTCCCCAGCTCTGACCCCTTCCCTGTCCTGACCCCTTCCCTGCTCTGACCCCTGTCCTGAACTGACCCCATCCCTGCTCTGACCCCTGTCCTGACCTGACCCCTACCCTGCTCTGACCCCTGTCCTGACCCCTGTCCTGCTCTGACCCCTGTCCTGCTCTGACCCCATCCCTGCTCTGACCCCTGTCCTGACCTGTCCCCTGCTCTGACCCCTTCCCTGTCCTGACCCCATCCCTGCTCTGACCCCATCCCTGCTCTGACCCCTGTCCTGACCTGTCCCCTGCTCTGACCCCTTCCCTGCTCTGATCCCTGTCCTGACCTGTCCTGACCCCTTCCCTGCTCTGACCCCTGTCCTGACCTGTCCCCTGCTCTGACCCCATCCCTGCTCTGATCCCTGTCCTGACCCCTTCCCTGTCCTGACCCCTTCCCTGCTCTGACCCCTGTCCTGACCTGTCCCCTGTCCTGACCCCATCCCTGCTCTGACCCCTTCCCTGTCCTGACCCCTTCCCTGCTCTGACCCCTGTCCTGACCTGTCCCCTGCTCTGACCCCTTCCCTGTCCTGACCCCTACCCTGCTCTGACCCCTGTCCTGACCTGTCCCCTGTCCTGACCCCTTCCCTGCTCTGACCCCATCCCTGCTCTGACCCCATCCCTGCTCTGACCCCTGTCCTGACCTGTCCCCTGCTCTGACCCCTTCCCTTTCCTGACCCCTTCCCTCCTCTGACCCCTGTCCTGAACTGACCCATCCCTGCTCTGACCCCTGTCCTGACCTGTCCCCTGCTCTAAACCCATCCCTGCTCTGATCCCTGTCCCCTGTCCTGACCCCTTCCCTGTCCTGACCCCTTCCCTGCTCTGACCCCTGTCCTGCTCTGACCCCATCCCTGCTCTGACCCCTGTCCTGACCTGTCCCCTGTCCTGACCCATCCCTGCTCTGACCCCTTCCCTGTCCTGACCCCTTCCCTGCTCTGACCCCTTTCCTGACCTGTCCCCTGTCCTGACCCCTTCCCTGTCCTGACCCCTTCCCTGCTCTGATCCCTGTCCTGACCTGTCCCCTGTCCTGACCCCTTCCCTGTCCTGACCCCTTCCCTGCTCTGATCCCTGTCCTGACCCCTTCCCTGCTCTGACCCCTGTCCTGAACTGACCCCATCCCTGCTCTGACCCCTGTCCTGACCTGTCCCCTGTCCTGACCCCATCCCTGCTCTGATCCCTGTCCTGACCTGTCCCCTGTCCTGACCCCTTCCCTGCTCTGACCCCTTCCCTGTCCTGACCCCTTCCCTGCTCTGACCCCTGTCCTGACCTGTCCCCTGTCCTGACCCCTTCCCTGCTCTGATCCCTGTCCTGACCTGTCCCCTGTCCTGACCCCTTCCCTGTCCTGACCCCTTCCCTGCTCTGATCCCTGTCCTGACCCCTTCCCTGCTCTGATCCCTGTCCTGACCTGTCCCCTGTCCTGACCCCTTCCCTGTCCTGATCCCTTCCCTGCTCTGACCCCTATCCTGAATTGACCCAATCCCTGCTCTGACCCCTGTCCTGACCTGTCCCCAGCTCTGACCCCTTCCCTGTCCTGACCCCTTCCCTGCTCTGACCCCTGTCCTGAACTGACCCCATCCCTGCTCTGACCCCTGTCCTGAACTGACCCCATCCCTGCTCTGACCCCTGTCCTGACCTGACCCCTACCCTGCTCTGACCCCTGTCCTGACCTGTCCCCTGTCCTGACCCCATCCCTGCTCTGACCCCTGTCCTGCTCTGACCCCATCCCTGCTCTGACCCCTGTCCTGACCTGTCCCCTGCTCTGACCCCATCCCTGCTCTGACCCCATCCCTGCTCTGACCCCTGTCCTGACCTGTCCCCTGCTCTGACCCCTTCCCTGCTCTGATCCCTGTCCTGACCTGTCCCCTGTCCTGACCCCTTCCCTGTCCTGACCCCTTCCCTGCTCTGACCCCTGTCCTGACCTGTCCCCTGCTCTGACCCCTTCCCTGTCCTGACCCCTACCCTGCTCTGACCCCTGTCCTGACCTGTCCCCTGTCCTGACCCCTTCCCTGCTCTGACCCCATCCCTGCTCTGACCCCATCCCTGCTCTGACCCCTGTCCTGACCTGTCCCCTGCTCTGACCCCTTCCCTTTCCTGACCCCTTCCCTGCTCTGACCCCTGTCCTGAACTGACCCCATCCCTGCTCTGACCCCTGTCCTGACCTGTCCCCTGCTCTAAACCCATCCCTGCTCTGATCCCTGTCCCCTGTCCTGACCCCTTCCCTGCTCTGACCCCTTCCCTGCTCTGACCCCTGTCCTGCTCTGACCCCATCCCTGCTCTGACCCCATCCCTGCTCTGACCCCTGTCCTGACCTGTCCCCTGTCCTGACCCATCCCTGCTCTGACCCCTTCCCTGTCCTGACCCCATCCCTGCTCTGACCCCTTCCCTGTCCTGACCCCTTCCCTGCTCTGACCCCTGTCCTGAACTGACCCCTACCCTGCTCTGACCCCTGTCCTGACCTGACCCCTACCCTGCTCTGACCCCTGTCCTGACCTGTCCACATCCCTGTCCTGACCCCTTCCCTGCTCTGACCCCTTCCCTGTTCTGATCCCTGTCCTGACCTGTCCCCTGTCCTGACCCCTTCCCTGCTCTGATCCCTGTCCTGAAATGACCCCTGTCCTGACCCCTTCCCTGTCCTGACCCCTTCCCTGCTCTGACCCCTGTCCTGACCTGTCCCCTGTCCTGACCCCTTCCCTGTCCTGACCCCTTCCCTGCTCTGATGCTTGTCCTGACCCCTTCCCTGTCCTGATCCCTTCCCTGCTCTGACCCCTATCCTGAATTGACCCCATCCCTGCTCAGACCCCTGTCCTGACCTGTCCCCTGCTCTGACCCCTTCCCTGTCCTGACCCCTTCCCTGCTCTGACCCCTGTCCTGAACTGACCCCATCCCTGCTCTGACCCCTGTCCTGACCTGACCCCTACCCTGCTCTGACCCCTGTCCTGACCTGTCCCCTGTCCTGACCCCATCCCTTCTCTGACCCCTGTCCTGCTCTGACCCCATCCCTGCTCTGACCCCTATCCTGACCTGTCCCCTGCTCTGACCCCATCCCTGCTCTGACCCCTTCCCTGCTCTGACCCCTTCCCTGCTCTGACCCCTGTCCTGATCTGTCCCCTGCTCTGACCCCATCCCTGCTCTGACCCCATCCCTGCTCTGACCCCATCCCTGCTCTGACCCCTGTCCTGACCTGTCCCCTGCTCTGACCCCTGTCCTGACCTGTCCCCTGTCCTGACCCCTTCCCTGCTCTGACCCCTTCCCTGCTCTGACCCCATCCCTGCTCTGACCCCATCCCTGCTCTGACCCCTGTCCTGACCTGTCCCCTGCTCTGACCCCTGTCCTGACCTGTCCCCTGTCCTGACCCCTTCCCTGCTCTGACCCCATCCCTGCTCTGTCCCCTGCTCTGACCCCTTCCCTTTCCTGACCCCTTCCCTGCTCTGACCCCTGTCCTGACCTGTCCCCTGCTCTGACCCCATCCCTGCTCTGACCCCATCCCTGCTCTGACCCCTGTCCTGACCTGTCCCCTGCTCTGACCCCTTCCCTTTCCTGACCCCTTCCCTGCTCTGACCCCTGTCCTGACCTGTCCCCTGCTCTGACCCCATCCCTGCTCTGATCCCTGTCCTGACCCCTTCCCTGTCCTGACCCCTTCCCTGCTCTGACCCCTGTCCTGACCTGTCCCCTGTCCTGACCCCATCCCTGCTCTGACCCCTTCCCTGTCCTGACCCCATCCCTGCTCTGACCCCTTCCCTGGTCTGACCCCTTCCCTGCTCTGACCCCTGTCCTGAACTGACCCCTGTCCTGACCTGACCCCTACCCTGCTCTGACCCCTGTCCTGACCTGTCCACATCCCTGTCCTGACCCCTTCCCTGTCCTGACCCCTTCCCTGCTCTGACCCCTGTCCTGACCTGTCCCCTGCTCTGACCCCTTCCCTGTCCTGACCCCTTCCCTGCTCTGACCCCTGTCCTGAACTGACCCCTGTCCTGACCTGACCCCTACCCTGCTCTGACCCCTGTCCTGACCTGACCCCTACCCTGCTCTGACCCCTGTCCTGACCTGTCCCCTGTCCTGACCCCATCCCTGCTCTGACCCCTGTCCTGACCTGACCCCTACCCTGCTCTGACCCCTGTCCTGACCTGACCCCTACCCTGCTCTGACCCCTGTCCTGACCTGTCCCCTGTCCTGACCCCATCCCTGCTCTGACCCCTGTCCTGCTCTGACCCCTTCCCTGCTCTGACCCCTGTCCTGAACTGACCCCATCCCTGCTCTGACCCCTGTCCTGACCTGTCCCCTGCTCTGACCCCATCCCTGCTCTGACCCCTTCCCTGTCCTGACCCCTTCCCTGCTCTGACCCCTGTCCTGAACTGACCCCATCCCTGCTCTGACCCCATCCCTGCTCTGACCCCTGTCCTGACCTGTCCCCTGTCCTGACCCCATCCCTGCTCTGACCCCTTCCCTGTCCTGACCCCTACCCTGCTCTGACCCCTGTCCTGACCTGACCCCTACCCTGCTCTGACCCCTGTCCTGACCTGTCCACATCCCTGTCCTGACCCCTTTCCTGTCCTGACCCCTTCCCTGCTCTGATCCCTGTCCTGACCTGTCCCCTGTCCTGACCTGTCCCCTGTCCTGACCCCTTCCCTGCTCTGATCCCTGTCCTGACCCCTTCCCTGTCCTGACCCCTTCCCTGTCCTGACCCCTTCCCTGTCCTGACCCCTTCCCTGTCCTGACCCCTTCCCTGTCCTGACCCCATCCCTGCTCTGACCCCTGTCCTGAACTGACCCCATCCCTGCTCTGACCCCTGTCCTGAACTGACCCCATCCCTGCTCTGACCCCTGTCCTGACCTGTCCCCTGCTCTGACCCCATCCCTGCTCTGACGCCTTCCCTGTCCTGACCCCATCCCTGCTCTGACCCCTTCCCTGTCCTGACCCCTGTCCTGAACTGACCCCATCCCTGCTCTGACCCCTGTCCTGACCTGACCCCTACCCTGCTCTGACCCCTGTCCTGACCTGTCCACATCCCTGTCCTGACCCCTTCCCTGTCCTGACCCCTTCCCTGTCCTGATCCCTGTCCTGACCCCTTCCCTGCTCTGACCCCTGTCCTGACCTGTCCCCTGTCCTGACCCCTTCCCTGCTCTGACCCCTGTCCTGAACTGACCCCATCCCTGCTCTGACCCCATCCCTGCTCTGACCCCTGTCCTGACCTGTCCCCTGTCCTGACCCCATCCCTGCTCTGAC
Source organism: Aquarana catesbeiana (assembly GCF_042186555.1). Lineage (NCBI taxonomy): Eukaryota > Metazoa > Chordata > Amphibia > Anura > Ranidae > Aquarana > Aquarana catesbeiana. The sequence goes on along the minus strand of NC_133335.1, from coordinate 432,245 downwards.
CCCTTCCCTGTCCTGACCCCTACCCTGCTCTGACCCCTGTCCTGACCTGACCCCTACCCTGCTCTGACCCCTGTCCTGACCTGTCCACATCCCTGTCCTGACCCCTTTCCTGTCCTGACCCCTTCCCTGCTCTGATCCCTGTCCTGACCTGTCCCCTGTCCTGACCTGTCCCCTGTCCTGACCCCTTCCCTGCTCTGATCCCTGTCCTGACCTGTCCCCTGTCCTGACCCCTTCCCTGTCCTGACCCCTTCCCTGTCCTGACCCCTTCCCTGTCCTGACCCCTTCCCTGTCCTGACTCCTTACCTGTCCTGACCCCTTCCCTGCTCTGACCCCTGTCCTGAACTGACCCCATCCCTGCTCTGACCCCTGTCCTGAACTGACCCCATCCCTGCTCTGACCCCTGTCCTGACCTGTCCCCTGCTCTGACCCCATCCCTGCTCTGACGCCTTCCCTGTCCTGACCCCATCCCTGCTCTGACCCCTTCCCTGTCCTGACCCCTGTCCTGAACTGACCCCATCCCTGCTCTGACCCCTGTCCTGACCTGACCCCTACCCTGCTCTGACCCCTGTCCTGACCTGTCCACATCCCTGTCCTGACCCCTTCCCTGTCCTGACCCCTTCCCTGTCCTGACCCCTTCCCTGTCCTGACCCCTTCCCTGTCCTGACCCCTTCCCTGTCCTGACCCCTTCCCTGCTCTGACCCCTGTCCTGACCTGTCCCCTGTCCTGACCCCTTCCCTGTCCTGACCCCTTCCCTGCTCTGACCCCTGTCCTGAACTGACCCCATCCCTGCTCTGACCCCTGTCCTGACACCATCCCTGCTCTGACCCCTGTCCTGAACTGACCCCTTCCCTGCTCTGACCCCATCCCTGCTCTGACCCCTGTCCTGACCTGTCCCCTGCTCTGACCCCATCCCTGCTCTGACCCCTTCCCTGTCCTGACCCCATCCCTGCTCTGACCCCTTCCCTGTCCTGACCCCTTCCCTGCTCTGATCCCTGTCCTAAACTGACCCCATCCCTGCTCTGACCCCTGTCCTGACCTGTCCCCTGCTCTGACCCCATCCCTGCTCTGACCCCATCCCTGCTCTGACCCCTTCCCTGTCCTGACCCCTTCCCTGCTCTGACCCCTGTCCTAAACTGACCCCATCCCTGCTCTGACCCCTGTCCTGACCTGTCCCCTGCTCTGACCCCATCCCTGCTCTGACCCCATCCCTGCTCTGACCCCTTCCCTGTCCTGACCCCTTCCCTGTCCTGACCCCTGTCCTGCTCTGACCAGGAAGATCCTCCACACAATGATCTTTATGGACGGAGTTGATCTTAGTTTGGGGATCGTTCTTTGTGTTCAGTGACAGCAGAATACACCCCCCGGGAGTCTCACTCGTCTTGTTACAGTCTATATAGTAGAATACACCCCCCGGGAGTCTCACTCGTCTTGTTACAGTCTATGTAGTAGAATACACCCCCCCGGGAGTCTCACTCGTCTTGTTACAGTCTATGTAGTAGAATACACCCCCCGGGAGTCTCACTCGTCTTGTTACAGTCTATATAGTAGAATACACCCCCCGGGAGTCTCACTCGTCTTGTTACAGTCTATATAGTAGAATACACCCCCCGGGAGTCTCACTCCTCTTGTTACAATCTATGTAGTAGAATACACCCCCGGGAGTCTCACTCCTCTTGTTACAATCTATGTAGTAGAATGGACCCCCCGGGAGTCTCACTCGTCTTGTTACAATCTATATAGTAGAATACACCCCCGGGAGTCTCACTCGTCTTGTTACAATCTATATAGTAGAATACACCCCCCGGGAGTCTCACTCGTCTTGTTACAGTCTATATAGTAGAATACACCCCCCGGGAGTCTCACTCGTCTTGTTACAGTCTATGTAGTAGAATACACCCCCCGGGAGTCTCACTCGTCTTGTTACAGTCTATATAGTAGAATACACCCCCCGGGAGTCTCACTCGTCTTGTTACAGTCTATATAGTAGAATACACCCCCCGGGAGTCTCACTCGTCTTGTTACAATCTATATAGTAGAATACACCCCCCGGGAGTCTCACTCGTCTTGTTACAGTCTATATAGTAGAATACACCCCCCGGGAGTCTCACTCGTCTTGTTACAATCTATATAGTAGAATACACCCCCCGGGAGTCTCACTCGTCTTGTTACAGTCTATGTAGTAGAATATACCCCCGGGAGTCTCACTCGTCTTGTTACAGTCTATATAGTAGAATACACCCCCCGGGAGTCTCACTCGTCTTGTTACAGTCTATATAGTAGAATACACCCCCCGGGAGTCTCACTCGTCTTGTTACAATCTATATAGTAGAATACACCCCCCGGGAGTCTCACTCGTCTTGTTACAGTCTATATAGTAGAATACACCCCCCGGGAGTCTCACTCGTCTTGTTACAATCTATATAGTAGAATACACCCCCCGGGAGTCTCACTCGTCTTGTTACAGTCTATGTAGTAGAATACACCCCCCGGGAGTCTCACTCGTCTTGTTACAGTCTATGTAGTAGAATACACCCCCCGGGAGTCTCACTCGTCTTGTTACAGTCTATGTAGTAGAATATACCCCCGGGAGTCTCACTCGTCTTGTTACAGTCTATATAGTAGAATACACCCCCCGGGAGTCTCACTCGTCTTGTTACAGTCTATATAGTAGAATACACCCCCCGGGAGTCTCACTCGTCTTGTTACAGTCTATATAGTAGAATACACCCCCCGGGAGTCTCACTCGTCTTGTTACAGTCTATATAGTAGAATACACCCCCCGGGAGTCTCACTCGTCTTGTTACAGTCTATATAGTAGAATACACCCCCCGGGAGTCTCACTCGTCTTGTTACAATCTATATAGTAGAATACACCCCCGGGAGTCTCACTCGTCTTGTTACAGTCTATGTAGTAGAATACACCCCCCGGGAGTCTCACTCGTCTTGTTACAGTCTATATAGTAGAATACACCCCCGGGAGTCTCACTCGTCTTGTTACAGTCTATGTAGTAGAATACACCCCCGGGAGTCTCACTCGTCTTGCTGCATTGGTGGGGGTGGGGGCACACAGTCTGCTCATGGTAGAAATATGCGGAGGACAGGCGGAGCTCGTCTGCTGGGAACACAACATTCTTCATCTCTCCTCTGGTTAACCCCTCGTCCTCTCCTGTATGGATTGTATTATTGGGGGCCCCCATCCCCCACACTGCCAGCATTCCTCTACTTCATCCTATGGGGACACTTCTTATTCTGTACAGTGCCTGGAAAAAGTATTCATACCCCTAGACATTCCCCATAAATGTATTTTATTGGGATTTTATGTGATAGACCAACACAAAGTGTCACATAATTGTGAAGTGGAAGGAAAATGATAAATGATACAAATAAATATGTGAAAAGTGTGGGGGGGGGGGGGCATTTGTATGGCGCCCCCCGGAGTCAATACTTTGTAGAACCCCCTTTCTCTACAAGTCTTTTTGGGGATGTCTCTACCAGCTTTGCACATCTAGAGAGGACATTTCTGCCCATTCTTCTTTGTAAAATATCTCAAGCTCTGTCAGATTGGATGGAGAGCGTCTGTGAACAGCAATTTTCAAGTCTTGCCACAGATTCTCAATGTGATTTAGGTCTGGACTGTGACTGGGCCATTCTAACACATGAATATGCTTTGATCTAAACCATTCCATTGTAGCTCTGGCTGGATGTTTCGGGTCGTTGTCCTGCTGGAAGGTGAACCTCCGCCCCGGTCTCAAGTCTTTTGTAGACTCTAACAGGTTTTCTTCTAAGATTGTCCTGTATTTGTCTCCATCCATCTTTCCATCAACTCTGACCAGCTTCCCTGTCCCTGCTGAAGAAAACCATCCCCACCACATGATGCTGCCACCACCATGTTTCACGGTGGGGATGGTGTGTTCAGGGTGATGTGCAGTGTTAGTTTTCCCCACACATAGCGTTTTGTTTTAGGCCATAAAGTTGAATTTTGGTCTCCTCTGACCAGATCACCTTCTTCCACATGTTTGCTGTGTCCTCCACATGGCTTCTCACAAACTACAAACAGGACTTCTTATGACTTTCTTTCACCAATGTCTTTCTTCTTGTCACTCTTCCATAAAGGGCAGATTTGTGGAGAACACGACTAATAGTTGTCCTGTGGACAGATTCTCCCACCTGAGCTGTGGATCTCTGCAGCTCCTCCAGAGTTACCATGGACCTCTTGGCTCTTCTCTGATGAATGCTCTCCTTGCCCGGCCGGTCAGTTTAGGTGGACGGCCATGTCTTGGTAGGTTTGCAGTTGTGCCATACTCTTTCCATTTTCCGATGATGGATTGAACAGAGCTCCGTGAGATGTTCAAAGCTTGGGAGATCTTTTTATAACCTAACCCTGCTTTATACTTCTCCACAACTTTATCCCTGACCTGTCTGGTGTGTTCCTTGGCCTTCATGATGCTGTTTGTTCACTAAGGTTCTATAACAAACCTCTGAGGGCTTCACAGAACAGCTGTATTTATACTGAGATTAAATGACACACAGGTGGACTCTATTTACTAATTAGGTGACTTCTGAAGGCAATTGGTTCCACTAGATTTTAGTTATCAGAGTAAAGGGGGCTGAATACAAATGCCCCTCCCCCCCCACACTTTTCACATATTTATTTGTATCATTTATCATTTTCCTTCCACTTCACAATTATGTGACACTTTGTGTTGGTCCATCACATAAAATCCCAATAAAATACATTTATGTACAAATTGTGGGGAATGTCTAGGGGTATGAATACTTTTTCCAGGCACTGTTTATAGGGACTCTGCACAGTAGCACTTCTCTGTCATTCTCGGTATCTGTAGGAACTCTGTCATTCTCGTTATCTGTAGGGACTCTGTCATTCTCGTTATCTGTAGGGACTCTGCTCAGTAGCACTTCTCTGTCATTCTCGTTATCTGTAGGGACTCTGCTCAGTAGCACTTCTCTGTCATTCTCGGTATCTGTAGGGACTCTGCTCAGTAGCACTTCTCTGTCATTCTCGGTATGTGTAGGGACTGTGCACAGTAGCACTTCCCTGTCATTCTCGGTATCTGTAGGGACTGTGCTCAGTAGCACTTCTCTGTCATTCTCGGTATCTGTAGGGACTGTGCTCAGTAGCACTTCTCTGTCATTCTCGGTATCTGTAGGGACTCTGCACAGTAGCACTTCTCTGTCATTCTCGGTATCTGTAGGGACTGTGCTCAGTAGCACTTCTCTGTCATTCTCAGTATCTGTAGGGACTCTGCACAGTAGCACTTCTCTGTCATTCTCGGTATCTGTAGGGACTCTGCACAGTAGCACTTCTCTGTCATTCTCGGTATCTGTAGGGACTGTGCTCAGTAGCACTTCTCTGTCATTCTCAGTATCTGTAGGGACTCTGCACAGTAGCACTTTTCTGTCATTCTCGGTATCTGTAGGGACTGTGCACAGTAGCACTTCTCTGTCATTCTCGGTATCTGTAGGGACTCTGTCATTCTCGGTATCTGTAGGGACTCTGCTCAGTAGCACTTCTCTGTCATTCTCGTTATCTGTAGGGACTCTGCTCAGTAGCACTTCTCTGTCATTCTCGGTATCTGTAGGGACTGTGCTCAGTAGCACTTCTCTGTCATTCTCGGTATCTGTAGGGACTGTGCACAGTAGCACTTCTCTGTCATTCTCGGTATCTGTAGGGACTCTGTCATTCTCGGTATCTGTAGGGACTCTGCTCAGTAGCACTTCTCTGTCATTCTCGGTATCTGTAGGGACTCGGCTCAGTAGCACTTCCCTGTCATTCTCGGTATCTGTAGGGACTCTGCTCAGTAGCACTTCCCTGTCATTCTCGGTATCTGTAGGGACTCTGCTCAGTAGCACTTCCCTGTCATTCTCGGTATCTGTAGGGACTCTGCTCAGTAGCACTTCTCTGTCATTCTCGGTATCTGTAGGGACTCTGCTCAGTAGCACTTCCCTGTCATTCTCGGTATCTGTAGGGACTCTGCTCAGTAGCACTTCCCTGTCATTCTCGGTATCTGTAGGGACTGTGCTCAGTAGCACTTCTCTGTCATTCTCGGTATCTGTAGGGACTCTGCTCAGTAGCACTTCCCTGTCATTCTCGGTATCTGTAGGGACTCTGCTCAGTAGCACTTCCCTGTCATTCTCGGTATCTGTAGGGACTCTGCTCAGTAGCACTTCTCTGTCATTCTCGGTATCTGTAGGGACTCTGTCATTCTCGGTATCTGTAGGGACTCGGCTCAGTAGCACTTCCCTGTCATTCTCGGTATCTGTAGGGACTCTGTCATTCTCGGTATCTGTAGGGACTCGGCTCAGTAGCACTTCCCTGTCATTCTCGGTATCTGTAGGGACTCTGCTCAGTAGCACTTCTCTGTCATTCTCGGTATCGGGCAGGTGGTGAGTGATGGGGGAGGGTAGATCCGGTTGGTGTTTGCTGAGTACACATGGAAGGATTCCAATGCAGATTCAGGAGAGACGCCTTCTATAGATGACAGCCTAGGAGTGGAGTTTCCCCTTGCGGGGGGGGTCGGGTCATGTGATCTGTGGGCGGAGTCATGGACGGATAGGTTGTCACACATCCGATGTCCAGGATGAATTCTCGGTATCTGATAATCACATAGTAGGAGTTCCCCTTTATCCCAGTCAGGGATGGTGTCATCTCTGCACACAGGGCTGACGTGTTACTGATAAGAAGGTGACCTTTGTCAGAGTGACCGCTCTGAGAGATGGTGGGCGAGGGGCAGAGTGTCCCGGGCAGGGGAGGGTGGGCGAGGGGCAGAGTGTCCCGGGCAGGGGAGGGTGGGCGAGGGTCAGAGTGTACCGGGCAGGGGATGGTGGGCGAGGGTCAGAGTGTACCGGGCAGGGGAGGGTGGGCGAGGGTCAGAGTGTACCGGGCAGGGGATGGTGGGCGAGGGTCAGAGTGTACCGGGCAGGGGAGGGTGGGGGAGGGGCAGAGTGTCCCGGGCAGGGAATGGTGGGCGAGGGTCAGAGTGTACCGGGCAGGGGAGGGTGGGCGAGGGTCAGAGTGTACCGGGCAGGGGAGGGTGGGCGAGGGTCAGAGTGTACCGGGCAGGGGATGGTGGGCGAGGGTCAGAGTGTACCGGGCAGGGGAGGGTGGGGGAGGGGCAGAGTGTCCCGGGCAGGGAATGGTGGGCGAGGGTCAGAGTGTACCGGGCAGGGGAGGGTGGGCGAGGGGCAGAGTGTACCGGGCAGGGAATGGTGGGCGAGGGTCAGAGTGTACCGGGCAGGGAATGGTGGGCGAGGGTCAGAGTGTCCTGGGCAGGGGAGGGTGGGCGAGGGGCAGAGTGTACCGGGCAGGGAATGGTGGGCGAGGGTCAGAGTGTACCGGGCAGGGAATGGTGGGCGAGGGTCAGAGTGTACCGGGCAGGGAATGGTGGGCGAGGGTCAGAGTGTACCGGGCAGGGGAGGGTGGGGGAGGGGCAGAGTGTCCCGGGCAGGGAATGGTGGGCGAGGGTCAGAGTGTACCGGGCAGGGGAGGGTGGGGGAGGGGCAGAGTGTCCCGGGCAGGGAATGGTGGGCGAGGGTCAGAGTGTACCGCGCAGGGGATGGTGGGCGAGGGTCAGAGTGTACCGGGCAGGGGATGGTGGGCGAGGGTCAGAGTGTACCGGGCAGGGAATGGTGGGCGAGGGTCAGAGTGTACCGGGCAGGGGATGGTGGGCGAGGGTCAGAGTGTACCGGGCAGGGAATGGTGGGCGAGGGTCAGAGTGTACCGGGCAGGGAATGGTGGGCGAGGGTCAGAGTGTACCGGGCAGGGGATGGTGGGCGAGGGTCAGAGTGTACCGGGCAGGGGATGGTGGGCGAGGGGCAGAGTGTACCGGGCAGGGGAGGGTGGGCGAGGGTCAGAGTGTACCGGGCAGGGGAGGGTGGGCGAGGGTCAGAGTGTACCGGGCAGGAAATGGTGGGCGAGGGTCAGAGTGTACCGGGCAGGGGATGGTGGGCGAGGGTCAGAGTGTACCGGGCAGGGGAGGGTGGGGGAGGGGCAGAGTGTCCCGGGCAGGGAATGGTGGGCGAGGGTCAGAGTGTACCGGGCAGGGGAGGGTGGGGGAGGGGCAGAGTGTCCCGGGCAGGGGAGGGTGGGCGAGGGTCAGAGTGTACCGGGCAGGGAATGGTGGGCGAGGGTCAGAGTGTACCGGGCAGGGGATGGTGGGCGAGGGTCAGAGTGTACCGGGCAGGGGATGGTGGGCGAGGGGCAGAGTGTACCGGGCAGGGGAGGGTGGGCGAGGGTCAGAGTGTACCGGGCAGGGGAGGGTGGGCGAGGGTCAGAGTGTACCGGGCAGGGAATGGTGGGCGAGGGTCAGAGTGTACCGGGCAGGGGATGGTGGGCGAGGGTCAGAGTGTACCGGGCAGGGGAGGGTGGGGGAGGGGCAGAGTGTCCCGGGCAGGGGATGGTGGGCGAGGGTCAGAGTGTACCGGGCAGGGGAGGGTGGGGGAGGGGCAGAGTGTCCCGGGAAGGGGAGGGTGGGCGAGGGTCAGAGTGTACCGGGCAGGGGAGGGTGGGCGAGGGTCAGAGTGTACCGGGCAGGGGATGGTGGGCGAGGGTCAGAGTGTACCGGGCAGGGGATGGTGGGCGAGGGGCAGAGTGTACCGGGCAGGGGAGGGTGGGCGAGGGTCAGAGTGTACCGGGCAGGGGAGGGTGGGCGAGGGTCAGAGTGTACCGGGCAGGGAATGGTGGGCGAGGGTCAGAGTGTACCGGGCAGGGGATGGTGGGCGAGGGTCAGAGTGTACCGGGCAGGGGAGGGTGGGGGAGGGGCAGAGTGTCCCGGGCAGGGGAGGGTGGGCGAGGGTCAGAGTGTACCGGGCAGGGAATGGTGGGCGAGGGTCAGAGTGTACCGGGCAGGGGATGGTGGGCGAGGGTCAGAGTGTACCGGGCAGGGGATGGTGGGCGAGGGGCAGAGTGTACCGGGCAGGGGAGGGTGGGCGAGGGTCAGAGTGTACCGGGCAGGGAATGGTGGGCGAGGGTCAGAGTGTACCGGGCAGGGGATGGTGGGCGAGGGGCAGAGTGTACCGGGCAGGGGAGGGTGGGCGAGGGGCAGAGTGTCCCGGGCAGGGGTGGGTGGGCGAGGGGCAGCGTGTCCCGGGCAGGGGTGGGTGGACGAGGGGCAGCGCGTCCCGGGCAGGGGATGGTGGGCGAGGGGCAGAGTGTACCGGGCAGGGGATGGTGGGCGAGGGTCAGAGTGTACCGGGCAGGGAATGGTGGGCGAGGGGCAGAGTGTACCGGGCAGGGGATGGTGGGCGAGGGGCAGAGTGTACCGGGCAGGGGATGGTGGGCGAGGGTCAGAGTGTCCCTGGCAGGGGAGGGTGGGCGAGGGTCAGAGTGTACCGGGCAGGGGAGGGTGGGCGAGGGGCAGAGTGTTCCGGGCAGGGAATGGTGGGCGAGGGGCAGAGTGTACCGGGAAGGGTGGGCGAGGGGCGGCGTGTCTTGGGAAAGGGAGGGTGGGCGAGGGGCGGCGTGTCCCGGGGAGGGTGGGCGAGGGGCGGCGTGTCCCGGGCAGGGGAGGGTGGGCGAGGGGCGGCGTGTCCTGGGCAGGGGACGGAAGGCGAGGGGCAGTGTGTCCCGGGCAGGGGACGGAGGGCGAGGGGCGGCGTGTACCAGGGAGGGCGAGGGGTGGCATGTACCGGGCAGGGGACGAAGGGCAAGGGGCGGCATGTAACGGGGATGGAGGGAGAGGGGCGGCGTGTACCGAGCAGGGGAGGGAGGGCGAGGAGTGGAGTGTACCGGGCACAGGACTGAGGGCGAGGGGCAGTGGACGGAGGGCGAGGGGCAGCGTGTAACGGGCAGGGGACAGAGGGCAAGGGGAAGTGTGTACCAGGCAGTGGACGGAGGGCGAGGGGCAGCATGTATCCATGGGTGAATGGATGGAAACATGGATGGATGGATGGATGGATGGATGGATGGATGGAGAGGTGAAGACATGGATGGGTTGATGGATGGAGAAGGGGAAACATGGGGGGATGGAGACATGGATGGAGAGAGACTATGGATGGAGACATGGAGGGATGGATGGATATGGAGAGGTGAAGACATGGATGGATGGATGGATGGAGAGGTGAAGACATGGATGGGTTGATGGATGGAGAAGGGGAAACATGGGGGGATGGAGACATGGATGGAGAGAGACTATGGATGGAGACATGGAGGGATGGATGGATGGGGAGGTGAAGACATGGATGGATGGATGGATGGATGGATGGATGGAGAGGTGAAGACATGGATGGATGGATGGATGGAGAGGTGAAGACATGGATGGGTTGATGGATGGAGAAGGGGAAACATGGGGGGATGGAGACATGGATGGAGAGAGACTATGGATGGAGACATGGAGGGATGGATGGATGGGGAGGTGAAGACATGGATGGATGGACAGAGACATGGATAGATGGAGACATGTGTGACAAAATGTCCCACACTTCGCTTGAGTGCTTTCGTCATATACTGCTTCCTCCTAGTCTGAATATAGATATCAGATATTCCAACTACTACTAGATATTCTAATTACTGACAACCACACAACAAGACAATACTCATTTGGTTGCTGAACATGAACTGTTTATTAGAACAAGAATACAGTCTTATATACAGTTGAGGTTCATATTACTCTAACAATACAAACTGTAACCAGAAACATAAATTAACGAGCTAATTGACTAATTATTTCCAGACTTGGTGACTCCGAGATATGACCTTTCAGGTCAGCCTTGTCGTCTCCGGGCTCACTGACTGTACAATACACATTATCATAAATATCAACACAGAACTCCTTCACACAATAGCAGAGATAATTATCACAAACAACAATGGGGGAAAGACTCTTAGAGCCCACACTAGACGTATTTACAATAAACACATTACAACAGACAACAGACAGAGAGGTGGGTGGAGTTGATGACATCAGCATCTTTTATGAGTCCCAACATTATGAAGCAGTCACTATTTCTAATATGGCATATAGGTCCTATACAGGGTTCCCAGAGTCTGTGTGTTTTGGGGAGACATGGACTTGAATCCAAAGAAACATTACTCCAAGGGTCCCCAGACATACACCTCACAAAGAGTATAGTTCCCTTAAAATCCAGGGCCCATAATAAGTAGGCATGAGGCTAGCATTCAGTCCTCTCCAAAAGCCTCTGTCACAACATGGATGGGTGGATGGATGAATGGAGATATGGATTGATGGAGACATGGATGGGTGGATGAATGCAGACATGGATTGGTGGATGGATGGAGACATGGATGGATGGAGAGAGGGAGATGATGGCTGGATGGAGACATGGATGGATGGAGATATGGATGGTTGGAGACATGGATCGAGACATGGATGGGTGGATGGAGACAAGGATGGGTGGGTGGATGGAGACATGGATGTATTGAGAGAGGGAGACATGGATGGGTGGGTGGATAGAGACATGGTCGGATGGATGGAGAGAGGGAGACATGGATGGGTGGAGACATGGATGGTTGGAGAGAGGGAGATGATGGCTGGATGGAGACATGGAGGGATGGATGGAGACATGGATGGATGGAGAGATGGAGACATGGATGGTTGGAGACATGGATGGAGACAAGGATGGATGGAGACATGAATAGGTGGTTGGATGGAGACATGGATGTATGGAGAGAGGAAGACATGGATGGGTGGAGACATGGATGGGTGGGTGGATAGAGACATGGTTGGATGGATGGAGAGAGGGAGACATGGATGGAGGGATGGATGGGTGGGTGGATGGAGACATGGATGGAGAGAGGGAGACATGGATAGGTGGAGACATGGATGGTTGGAGAGAGGGGGATGATGGCTGGATGGAGACATGGAGGGATGGAGAGATGGAGACATGGATTGAGAAATGGATGGATGGAGACATGGATAGATGGATGGAGGCATGGAGGGATAGAGACATGGATTAATGGGTGGGTGGATGGATGGAGACATGGATGGGTGCGGGGAGACATGGATGGATGGAGACATGGAGGGTGGAGACATGGAAGGGTGGAGACACGGAGGGGTGGAGACAAAGAGGGGTGGAGACACGGAGTCACGGATGGGTGGAGACACGGATGGGTGGAGACACGGAGGGGTGGAGACATGGAGACACGGATGGGTGGAGACACGGATGGGTGGAGACACGGAAGGGGTGGAGACATGGAGGGTGGAGACACGGAAGGGGTGGAGACATGGATGGGTGGAAACACGGAGGGGTGGAGACATTGATGGTGGAGACATAGAGACATGGAGGGGTGGAGACACGGATGGGTGGAGACATGGATGGGTGGGTGGAGTTTTCTTTGAATATTAAAAAGAAATGAAATGGTGTTTTTGGTTTGTAGTGCTCAGATGGCATGTTGTTCCTCTTAACCTTTTCCTGCCTGTGATATAGCCGAATGATGGCTAAAGCGTGGCCGGCAATTTCTGGAAGGCCGTCATATGACCACCTCACACGCTCGTGCTTCTCCTGCGCCCCCCTGGGCATGCACTCCACGGGACCCAGCGCATCACGGATCAGGATTGAGGGTCAATCACAGCGGCCCATTATTATTATTATTATTATACAGGATTTATATAGCGCCGACAGTTTACGTAGCGCTTTACAACATGGGGACAGACAGTATAATTGCAATACAATTCAATACAGAGGGCCCGGATCCTTAGAACTTACAATCTGGGGGGGAGTCAAGTTATACAAAAGGGTAATAGCTGTGGGGGATGAGCTAATGGAGAAAATAGTGCAGTTGTTAGATGGAGGCAGGATAGGCTTCTCTGAAGAGGAAAGTTTTCGGAGATCGCCTAAAGGTGGATAAATTTGGAGACAGTCTGCCAGATTGGGGTAGGGAATTCCAGAGGATGGGCGAGGCTCGGGAGAAGTCCTGGAGGCGGATATGGGAGGAGGTGATGAGGGAGCTAGAGAGCAGGAGGTCTTGGGAGGAACGGAGATGGCGATTAGGTTGGTATTTTCAGACTAGGTTAGTGATGTAGCTGGGGGCAGAGTTATGGAAGACTTTGTAACTTATTGTTAGTATTTTGAATTTAATTCGTTGGGCGAGTGGCAGCCAATGGAGAGGTTGGCAGAGAGGGGTAGCAGACACTGAATGGAGACCAATGGAGGGATTGGCAGAGAGGGGTGGAGGACACTGAATGGAGACCAGTGGAGGGATTGGCAGAGAGGGGTGGAGGACACTGAATGGGGACCAATGGAGGGATTGGCAGAGAGGGGTGGAGGACACTGAATGGAGACCAATGGAGGGATTGGCAGAGAGGGGTGGAGGACACTGAATGGAGACCAATGGAGGGATTGGTAGAGAGGGGTGGAGGACACTGAATGGAGACCAGTGGAGGGATTGGCAGAGAGGGGTGGAGGACACTGAATGGGGACCAATGGAGGGATTGGCAGAGAGGGGTGGAGGACACTGAATGGAGACCAATGGAGGGATTGGCAGAGAGGGGTGGAGGACACTGAATGGAGACCAATGGAGGGATTGGCAGAGAGGGGTGGAGGACACTGAATGGAGACCAATGGAGGGATTGGCGGAGAGGGGTAGCAGACACTGAATGGAGACCAATGGAGGGATTGGCAGAGAGGGGTAGCAGACACTGAATGGAGACCAGTGGAGGGATTGGCAGAGAGGGGTAGCAGACACTGTGCGGTTTGTAAGGTGGATGAGTCTGGCAGCAGCATTCATGATGGACTGAAGGGGGGAGGAGTCTATTTAAAGGTAAGCCAATGAGGATTGAGTTGCAGTAGTCAAGGTGAGAGATGACCAGGGAGTGAATCAGGAGCTTTGTGGTTTCATTGGTTAGAAAGGGACGTAGTTTAGAGATGTTGCGGAGGTTGAGGCGGCAAGCTTTGGAAAGTGATTGGATGTGGGGATGAAAGGAGAGTTCAGAGTCCAGGATAACACCTAGCACCCTGACATGGGGGGATGGGTGGATGGTTGTGCCATTGCTCTTGACAGAGAAGTCGGGGGAAGAGGCACGTGGGGGAGGAAATATTATAAGCTCGGTTTTAGCACGTGATCGCTTCGTCCAATGACGGAGTGATCATGTCTCGGAATGTCGCACACTCCGCTTTCGTCATATACCGCTTCCTTCCAGTCTGAATATAGATATCAGATATTCCAACCGCTAACAACCACAAAACAAGACGAGATTTGTTTAGCTGCTCAACATGGACTCCTTTATTAGAACCAAAATACAAGTCTTTATATACAGTAGAAGATGAGGTTCCCTCCTCCTGCTCATATTACTCTAACAATACACCTGTAATCAGAAACCTAATTACCATGGGCTCATTTACTAAATCATTGCCCCAGACTAGGTGACTCGGACATGACCTTTAGGACAGACTTACCGTCTTTTAGCTCAGAAGACACAATCAACATTATCATAATTAATAACACAGAACTCCTTCACACAATAGCAGAGTTAATTAACACAAATAAAAATGAGGGAAAGACTCTTAGAGCCACACTAGACATATTTACAATAAACACATTATAGCAGACAACAGACAGACAGGTGGGTGGAGTTGATGACATCAGCATCTTCTATGAGCCCCAACATTATTAATCAGTCACTATCTCTAATATGGCATATAACGGGTTCCAGAGTCTGTGTGTCTTGGGGGGACATGGACCTGAATCCAAAGCAACACCACTTCCAGGGTCCCCAGGCTTACAGCTCACAGAGAGCACCGTTCCCCCAAATGCCAGGGCCCATAATCGGTAGGCAAGAAGCTGGCATTCAGTCCCCTCCAAGAGCCTCTGTCCCGGCTAGGTCTGTCACAGATGACTTTGTCAACAAACCAGCATCATGCCCAGTTCAGCTTTATCCTCTCCTTACACCAATACAGTGTGTGAGAAGAGGAGGGAGACACCCTGCTGCAGCGTGAGTTGGCTTAATTCAGTGTGCCCATCAGTGCCCATCAGTGCTACTACAGTACCCTGCAGTGATTATCCCCGCCAAACGTACGCAGATGTGCGTACTCGGCTTTTCGGGGTTATACCGGGATGATGCCCGCAGCTGCAGGCATTATCCCGGTACTGTTTTATAGAGCCGGCAATCGGCTATCCAGTTATAACAACCAATGTGGCTAAAAGTCGCTCGGCTGTTATACCGGAGAAGCAGGAGGGGACGCCCCCTCCCGCCGCCTCCCGCCGCTCTTACTGAGCCTCCCATTCCACCAGGAGCCCCGATGAAGAATCGTCCGCCTCCGGCGGCTGGGGGCGGGCTGGAACAAAGCTATGGGCGGCTTTGTTCCAGCCTCCTAATTGTAAACACGGAATCGACGTCATGACGTCATGACGTCACTTCCCGTTTACTCGGCTGCCAATGGCGCCGGTTTTAAAAAAATATACAGTATTCAGAATCGCCGTTTTTGGCGATCTGAATACTTTGAAGTGCAAAGGAGGGATCGGGGGTCTTTTAGACCCCAGATCTCTCCATAAAGAGGACCTGTCACCTCTTATTACTGTCACATGGGATGTTTACATTCATTATAGACCCCAGATCTCTCCATAAAGAGGACCTGTCACCTCCTATTACTGTCACATGGGATGTTTACATTCATTATAGACCCCAGATCTCTCCATAAAGAGGACCTGTCACCTCCTATTACTGTCACATGGGATGTTTACATTCATTATAGACCCCAGATCTCTCCATAAAGAGGACCTGTCACCTCCTATTACTGTCACATGGGATGTTTACATTCATTATAGACCCCAGATCTCTCCATAAAGAGGACCTGTCACCTCCTATTACTGTCACATGGGATGTTTACATTCATTATAGACCCCAGATCTCTCCATAAAGAGGACCTGTCACCACCTATTACTGTCACATGGGATGTTTACATTCATTATAGACCCCAGATCTCTCCATAAAGAGGACCTGTCACCGTCTATTACTGTCACATGGGATGTTTACATTCATTATAGACCCTAGATCTCTCCATAAAGAGGACCTGTCACCTCCTATTACTGTCACATGGGATGTTTACATTCATTATAGACCCCAGATCTCTACATAAAGAGGACCTGTCACCTCCTATTACTGTCACATGGGATGTTTACATTCATTATAGACCCCAGATCTCTCCATAAAGAGGACCTGTCACCGTCTATTACTGTCACATGGGATGTTTACATTCATTATAGACCCCAGATCTCTCCATAAAGAGGACCTGTCACCCCCTATTACTGTCACATGGGATGTTTACATTCATTATAGACCCCAGATCTCTCCATAAAGAGGACCTGTCACCTCCTATTAGTGTCACATGGGATGTTTACATTCATTATAGACCCCAGATCTCTCCATAAAGAGGACCTGTCACCTCCTATTACTGTCACATGGGTTGTTTACATTCATTATAGACCCCAGATCTCTCCATAAAGAGGACCCCTCACCCTCCTATTACTGTCACATGGGATGTTTACATTCATTATAGACCCCAGATCTCTCCATAAAGAGGACCTGTCACTTCCTATTACTGTCACATGGGATGTTTACATTCATTATAGACCCCAGATCTCTCCATAAAGAGGACCTGTCACCTCCTATTACTGTCACATGGGATGTTTACATTCATTATAGAGCCCAGATCTCTCCATAAAGAGGACCTGTCACCTCCTATTACTGTCACATGGGATGTTTACATTACAGACCCCAGATCTCTCCATAAAGAGGACCTGTCACCGTCTATTACTGTCACATGGGATGTTTACATTCATTATAGACCCCAGATCTCTCCATAAAGAGGACCTGTCACCACCTATTACTGTCACATGGGATGTTTACATTCATTATAGACGCCAGATCTCTCCATAAAGAGGACCTGTCACCTCCTTTACTGTCACATGGGATGTTTACATTCATTATAGACCCCAGATCTCTCCATAAAGAGGACCTGTCACCTCCTATTACTGTCACATGGGATGTTTACATTCATTATAGACCCCAGATCTCTCCATAAAGAGGACCTGTCACCTCCTATTACTGTCACATGGGATGTTTACATTCATTATAGACCCCAGATCTCTACATAAAGAGGACCCCTCACCCTCCTATTACTGTCACATGGGATGTTTACATTCATTATAGACCCCAGATCTCTCCATAAAGAGGACCTGTCACCATCTATTACTGTCACATGGGATGTTTACATTCATTATAGACCCCAGATCTCTCCATAAAGAGGACCTGTCACCTCCTATTACTGTCACATGGGATGTTTACATTCATTATAGACCCCAGATCTCTCCATAAAGAGGACCTGTCACCGTCTATTACTGTCACATGGGATGTTTACATTCATTATAGACCCCAGATATCTCCATAAAGAGGACCTGTCACCGTCTATTACTGTCACATGGGATGTTTACATTATAGACCCCAGATCTCTCCATAAAGAGGACCTGTCACCTCCTATTACTGTCACATGGGATGTTTACATTCATTATAGACCCCAGATCTCTCCATAAAGAGGACCCGTCACCTCCTATTACTGTCACATGGGATGTTTACATTCATTATAGACCCCAGATCTCTCCATAAAGAGGACCTGTCTCACCTATTACTGTCACATGGGATGTTTACACTCATTATAGACCCCAGATTTCTCCATAAAGAGGACCTGTCACCACCTATTACTGTCACATGGGATGTTTACATTCATTATAGACCCCAGATCTCTCCATAAAGAGGACCTGTCACCTCCTATTACTGTCACATGGGATGTTTACATTCATTATAGACCCCAGATCTCTCCATAAAGAGGACCTGTCACCTCCTATTACTGTCACATGGGATGTTTACATTCATTATAGACCCCAGATCTCTCCATAAAGAGGACCTGTCACCTCCTATTACTGTCACATGGGATGTTTACATTCATTATAGACCCCAGATCTCTCCATAAAGAGGACCTGTCACCTCCTATTACTGTCACATGGGATGTTTACATTCATTATAGAGCCCAGATCTCTCCATAAAGAGGACCTGTCACCTCCTATTACTGTCACATGGGATGTTTACATTACAGACCCCAGATCTCTCCATAAAGAGAACCTGTCACCGTCTATTACTGTCACATGGGATGTTTACATTCATTATAGACCCCAGATCTCTCCATAAAGAGGACCTGTCACCTCCTATTACTGTCACATGGGATGTTTACATTCATTATAGACCCCAGATCTCTCCATAAAGAGGACCTGTCACCGTCTATTACTGTCACATGGGATGTTTATATTCATTATAGACCCCAGATCTCTCCATATAGAGGACCTGTCACCCCCTATTACTGTCACATGGGATGTTTACATTCATTATAGACCCCAGATCTCTACATAAAGAGGACCCCTCACCCTCCTATTACTGTCACATGGGATGTTTACATTCATTATAGACCCCAGATCTCTCCATAAAGAGGACCTGTCACCATCTATTACTGTCACATGGGATGTTTACATTCATTATAGACCCCAGATCTCTCCATAAAGAGGACCTGTCACCTCCTATTACTGTCACATGGGATGTTTACATTCATTATAGACCCCAGATCTCTCCATAAAGAGGACCTGTCACCGTCTATTACTGTCACATGGGATGTTTACATTCATTATAGACCCCAGATATCTCCATAAAGAGGACCTGTCACCGTCTATTACTGTCACATGGGATGTTTACATTATAGACCCCAGATCTCTCCATAAAGAGGACCTGTCACCTCCTATTACTGTCACATGGGATGTTTACATTCATTATAGACCCCAGATCTCTCCATAAAGAGGACCCGTCACCTCCTATTACTGTCACATGGGATGTTTACATTCATTATAGACCCCAGATCTCTCCATAAAGAGGACCTGTCTCACCTATTACTGTCACATGGGATGTTTACACTCATTATAGACCCCAGATTTCTCCATAAAGAGGACCTGTCACCACCTATTACTGTCACATGGGATGTTTACATTCATTATAGACCCCAGATCTCTCCATAAAGAGGACCTGTCACCTCCTATTACTGTCACATGGGATGTTTACATTCATTATAGACCCCAGATCTCTCCATAAAGAGGACCTGTCACCTTCTATTACTGTCACATGGGATGTTTACATTCATTATAGACCCCAGATCTCTACATAAAGAGGACCTGTCACCTCCTATTACTGTCACATGGGATGTTTACATTCATTATAGACCCCAGATCTCTCCATAAAGAGGACCTGTCACCTCCTATTACTGTCACATGGGATGTTTACATTCATTATAGACCCCAGATCCCTCCATAAAGAGGACCTGTCACCTTCTATTACTGTCACATGGGATGTTTACATTCATTATAGACCCCAGATCTCTCCATAAAGAGGACCTGTCACCTCCTATTACTGTCACATGGGATGTTTACATTCATTATAGACCCCAGATCTCTCCATAAAGAGGACCTGTCACCGTCTATTACTGTCACATGGGATGTTTACATTCATTATAGACCCCAGATCTCTCCATAAAGAGGACCTGTCACCTCCTATTACTGTCACATGGAATGTTTACATTATAGACCCCAGATCTCTCCATATAGAGGACCTGTCACCTCCTATTACTGTCACATGGGATGTTTACATTCATTATAGACCCCAGATCTCTCCATAAAGAGGACCTGTCACCTCCTATTACTGTCACATGGGATGTTTACATTCATTATAGACCCCAGATCTCTCCATAAAGAGGACCTGTCACCTTCTATTACTGTCACATGGGATGTTTACATTCATTATAGACCCCAGATCTCTCCATAAAGAGGACCTATCACCACCTATTACTGTCACATGGGATGTTTACATTCATTATAGACCCCAGATCTCTCCATAAAGAGGACCTGTCACCTCCTATTACTGTCACATAGGATGTTTACATTCATTATAGACCCCAGATCTCTCCATAAAGAGGACCTGTCACCGTCTATTACTGTCACATGGGATGTTTACATTCATTATAGACCCCCGATCTCTCCATAAAGAGGACCTATCACCACCTATTACTGTCACATGGGATGTTTACATTCATTATAGACCCCAGATCTCTCCATAAAAAGGACCTGTCACCTATTACTGTCACATGGGATGTTTACATTCATTATAGACCCCAGATCTCTCCATAAAGAGGACCTGTCACCTCCTATTACTGTCACATGGGATGTTTACATTCATTATAGACCCCAGATCTCTCCATAAAGAGGACCTGTCACCTCCTATTACTGTCACATGGGATGTTTACATTCATTATAGACCCCAGATCTCTCCATAAAGAGGACCTGTCACCACCTATTACTGTCACATGGGATGTTTACATTCATTATAGACCCCAGATCTCTCCATAAAAAGGACCTGTCACCTATTACTGTCACATGGGATGTTTACATTCATTATAGACCCCAGATCTCTCCATAAAGAGGACCTGTCACCACCTATTACTGTCACATGGGATGTTTACATTCATTATAGACCCCAGATCTCTCCATAAAGAGGACCTGTCACCACCTATTACTGTCACATGGGATGTTTACATTCATTATAGACCCCAGATCTCTCCATAAAGAGGACCTATCACCACCTATTACTGTCACATGGGATGTTTCCATTCCTTGTGACAGCAATAAAAGTGATAATTTTTTTTTTTTTAAAAAACACAATTTATAAATATAAAAATTAATACAATAAATAAGAAAAACTTTTTTTTTTTAAAGCACTCCCATCGCCGCGAGCTCACGCAGCAAAGAAAACGCATACGAAAGTTGCGCCCGCATATGTAAACGGTGTTCAAATCACACATGTGAGGTATCGCCGCGATCGTCAGAGCGAGAGCAATAATTCTAGCACTAGACCTCCTCTGTAACTCTAAACTGGTAACCGTAAAAAATTTTAAATCGTCGCCTATGACGATTTTTAGGTACCATAGTTGGGCGCCATTCCACGAGTGCGTGCAATTATAAAGCGTGACATGTTTGGTATCTATTTACTTGGGGTAACATCATATTTCACATTATACAAAAAAATTGGGGTAACTTTACTGGTTTTTTTTTTTTTTTTTAATTCATGAAAGTGTCCCTTTTCCCAAAAAGTTGGGTTTAAAACACCGCTGCACAAATACCGTGTGATATAAAATATTGCAACAACCGCCATTTTATTCTCTAGATTCTCTGCTATAAAAATATATAGAATGAATAAAGCAGTGTAGCGCTACACCCAGAAGTTCAAATATTACTAATAAAAGTCCCTTTAAATTTAAATCCAAAAGTTGATAGAGAAGGTCTCCTCTGTAGTGGTCTAAGTGCTCATGACAGTCCATGCAGTGCAATACATCCGTGATTCCACCACCAGCTAGCCAAACCACTCACCTCAGCATATGGACCCCTGAGCTAACAGACGGGTCACAACAGCATTTACCACTCTCAGTGGATTAAGATGGAGACTTGCCTGGGCAGATGGTCACACAATATAAGGCAGCACTCAGTAATTGATGATCATGTTCACATGCAATAAAAATAAGAGTACATAGTGCACACTGTGTGGTTAAGAAGATCACATTTATTAAAAGTCAAGTACTCACATACACAGCACTACACCCTAGTGCTGGGATAAAGGTAAAATGGCATCAAAGGATAACGTCAAGTAGTAATGGTGGCTGCAGTGATGTCCAAGGAACTCCCGCACGCGTGTCGTCCACATCCGGACTTCATCAGCGGTAGTGGAGTCCAAGACATCAGATCTATATATATAGAGCCCCAATAACTGTTTCCTATGTGATAAAAAACCTCCCACAGGCACCATCCAATCAGCTCCGGCCACTAAGGGGTCAAAGGGATTACTTCCTGCCCAAGCTTATAGGTCACTATAGCAACCAAGGCATCTACATCATGACGCCCGGTCATGTGACCATACGATCAGGAAGTAAAACCCCTATTAGTATAAAACTATGGTCATGTGACCTTACACTCCTGTTACCAGCAGAAGAAAAATATATATAATGTTTGGGGGCTCCAAGTAATTTTCTAGCAAAAAATACAGATTTTAACTTGTAAACACCAAATTTCCAATATAGGCTTAGTCATGAAAGGGTTATTATAGCCACTACAGTGCTCATCAGTGCCCATCAGTGCTCATCAGTGCCACTACAGTGCTCATCAGTGCCACTACAGTGCTCATCAGTGCCACTACAGTGCTCATCAGTACCACTACAGTGCTCATCAGTGCCACTACAGTGCTCATCAGTGCCCTACAGTGCTCATCAGTGCCACTACAGTGCTCATCAGTGCCACTACAATGCTCATCAGTGCCACTACAGTGCTCATCAGTACCACTACAGTGCTCATCTTTGCCACTACAGTGCTCATCTTTGCCACTACAGTGCTCATCAGTGCCACTACAGTGCTCATCAGTACCACTACAGTGCTCATCATTGCCACTACAGTGCTCATCAGTACCCTACAGTGCTCATCATTGCCACTACAGTGCTCATCAGTGCCACTACAGTGCTCATCAGTGCTCATCATTGCCACTACAGTGCTCATCAGTGCCACTACAGTGCTCATCAGTGCCACTACAGTGCTCATCAGTGCCACTACAGTGCTCATCAGTGCTCATCAGTACCACTACAGTGCTCATCAGTACCACTACAGTGCTCATCAGTGCTCATCAGTACCACTACAGTGCTCATCAGTGCCACTACAGTGCTCATCAGTACCACTACAGTGCTCATCAGTGCTCATCATTGCCACTACAGTGCTCATCAGTGCTCATCAGTGCCCTACAGTGCTCATCAGTACCACTACAGTGCTCATCAGTGCCACTACAGTGCTTATCAGTGCCCTACAGTGCTCATCAGTACCACTACAGTGCTCATCAGTGCCCTACAGTGCTCATCAGTGCCCTACAGTGCTCATCATTGCCACTACAGTGCTCATCAGTGCCCTACAGTGCTCATCATTGCCACTACAGTGCTTATCAGTGCTCATCAGTGCCACTACAGTGCTCATCAGTGAGTGCTCATCAGTGCCACCCTATGAGTGGATCTTCATCAGTGCCCGTCAGTGCCGTGAAAACGTGTAAAAATGCATTTTTTTTCTTTCCACATTTTCCATAAACCTGTGAAAAAAAATGACATGTTCAAAAGCCCCACTATACCTCATAGATTATACGTTGGGGTGTTTGCTTTCCAAAATAGGGTCATTTTGTGGGCATTTCCATTGTTCTGGTGCTCCTGGACCTTCAGAACTGTAATAGGTTGTCGGGAAATTAGATGTGTAATTAATAGAACACCTGATGGTGCTCCCTCCATGTTGGACCTCTGTATGTGGCCAGGGTGTGGAAGTCTCACACATGGGGTATCCCCATACTCAGGAGGAGGAGCACAATATATTTTGGGGTGTCATTGGAAGTATTGCAGTGCTGTGTGTGAGAAATAACCTGTTATCATTATGAAAATTTTGTGGGAAAAAATTACAACTTCAAAAAACTCACCATGCCTCTTATTAGATACCTTGGACTGTCTCCTTTCCAAAAAGGGGTCATTTGGGGGTATTTGTACTGTCCTGACATTTCAGGGAGTCAAGAAATTAGATCGATCGTCGGTACATCAGGTGTGATCAATTTTCAGTGATTGGTACCATACCTTGTATCTATAACCTTCACACACACTCAATAATATACACTGATTTGGGTTATTTGTACCAAAGATATGTAGCCGTATAAATTTTGCCCAAAATCTATGAAGAAAAATTACTAATTTCCAAAAAATATTATAACAGAAACAAAGAAAATGCATTTTTCTAAAAAGTTTTTGTTTGTTTTTATTTATAGGGCAAAAAATACACTCCCCCCCCCCCCCCCCAGTGGTGATTAAATACCACCAAAAGAGCGCTCTATATGTGTGAAAAAAGGGCAAAAATGTCATATGGGTACAATGCTACATGACTGAGTAATTGTCATTCAAAATGTGACAGCTGAGAATTGGCCTGGGCAGGAAGGGGGTATAAGTACTCGTGGGCAGGCAGGTGGTTATGGGATGAGAATTGGAAGACCTCCCATTCACCTTTTGGGCATGAAGCAATGGATGGATGGAGACACAATCTCCCCATCCAGCCATTACACACAATGACTACTTTCCATTGTCTGCTATAACCTCTTTCAACTCCCAGTCTGAGCTTCTCACCTGAGAGGGTTTGCTTTGTTATCTTTTCTTACAGACGGCGGAAGACGCAGTTCAACGATAACAACCTCACCTCCCTGCTGGAGGCCCAATTTGATGAGAACACATCCTGGCTGCAGTTCCATCTGGGGATCAGTAAGGAGGCGCTCTACCCCCGACACAGCCCAGTGGTGGACCAGCTGCTTCGTGACCTGAATAATCTGACCATTATAGGTGCAGGTAAGATGGGACTCTTCCACTCCCCCATTACCACCTCTATGGGACTCTTCCACCCCCCCATTACCACCTCTACGTGACTCTTCTATCCCTCACTGCCACCTCTATGGTACTCTTCCATTCCCCCCACTACCACCTCTATGAGACTCTTCCATTCCCCCCCACTACCACCTCCTATGAGACTCTTCCATCCCTCACTGCCACCTCTATGGTACTCTTCCATTCCCCCCACTACCACCTCTATGAGACTCTTCCATTCCCCCCACTACCACCTCTATGGGACTCTTCCACTCCCCCATTACCACCTCTACGTGACTCTTCTATCCCTCACTGCCACCTCTATGGTACTCTTCCATTCCCCCCACTACCACCTCTATGAGACTCTTCCATTCCCCCCACTACCACCTCCTATGAGACTCTTCCACCCCCCCATTACCACCTCTAAGGGGACTCTTCCACCCCCCATTACCACCTCTATGAGACTCTTCCATCCCCCCACTACCACCTCTATGAGACTCTTCCATCCCCCCATTACCACCTCTATGAGACTCTTCCATCCCCCCACTACCACCTCTATGAGACTCTTCCATTCCCCCCACTACCACCTCTATGAGACTCTTCCATTCCCCCCCACTACCACCTCCTATGAGACTCTTCCATCCCTCACTGCCACCTCTATGGTACTCTTCCATTCCCCCCACTACCACCTCTATGAGACTCTTCCATTCCCCCCCACTACCACCTCCTATGAGACTCTTCCATCCCTCACTGCCACCTCTATGAGACTCTTCCATTCCCCCCACTACCACCTCTACGGGACTCTTCCACTCCCCCATTACCACCTCTATGGTACTCTTCCATTCCCCCCACTACCACCTCTATGAGACTCTTCCATTCCCCCCACTACCACCTCTACGGGACTCTTCCATCCCTCACTGCCACCTCTATGGTACTCTTCCATTCCCCCCCACTACCACCTCTATGAGACTCTTCCACTCCCCCATTACCACCTCTATGGTACTCTTCCATTCCCCCCACTACCACCTCTATGAGACTCTTCCATTCCCCCCCACTACCACCTCCTATGAGACTCTTCCACCCCCCCATTACCACCTCTAAGGGGACTCTTCCACCCCCCATTACCACCTCTATGAGACTCTTCCATCCCCCCATTACCACCTCTATGGGGACTCTTCCATTCCCCCACTACCACCTCTATGAGACTCTTCCATCCCCCCACTACCACCTCTATGAGACTCTTCCATCCCCCCACTACCACCTCTATGAGACTCTTCCATCCCCCCACTACCACCTCTATGAGACTCTTCCATCCCCCCATTACCACCTCTATGGGGACTCTTCCACCCCCCATTACCACCTCTATGAGACTCTTCCATTCCCCCCCACTACCACCTCCTATGAGACTCTTCCACCCCCCCATTACCACCTCTAAGGGGACTCTTCCACCCCCCATTACCACCTCTATGAGACTCTTCCATCCCCCCATTACCACCTCTATGGGGACTCTTCCATTCCCCCACTACCACCTCTATGAGACTCTTCCATCCCCCCACTACCACCTCTATGAGACTCTTCCATCCCCCCATTACCACCTCTATGGGGACTTTTCCACCCCCCCATTACCACCTCTATGAGACTCTTCCATCCCCCCACTACCACCTCTATGAGACTCTTCCATCCCCCCACTACCACCTCTATGAGACTCTTCCATCCCCCCATTACCACCTCTATGAGACTCTTCCATCCCCCCATTACCACCTCTATGGGGACTCTTCCATCCCTCACTGCCACCTCTATGGGACTCTTCCATTCCTCCACTACCACCTCTATGAGACTCTTCCATCCCCCCACTACCACCTCTATGAGACTCTTCCATCCCCCCATTACCACCTCTATGGGGACTTTTCCACCCCCCCATTACCACCTCTATGAGACTCTTCCATCCCCCCACTACCACCTCTATGAGACTCTTCCATCCCCCCACTACCACCTCTATGAGACTCTTCCATCCCCCACTACCACCTCTATGAGACTCTTCCATCCCCCCATTACCACCTCTATGGGGACTCTTCCACCCCCCATTACCACCTCTATGGGGACTCTTCCTTCCCCCCTCATTACCACCTCTATGGGTACTCTTCCATCCCCCCATTACCACCTCTATGGTACTCTTCCATTCCCCCCACTACCACCTCTATGAGACTCTTCCATCCCCCCACTACCACCTCTATGGGGACTCTTCCATACGGCTTCCTTCCAGTCTGAATATAGATATCAGATATTCCAACCACTCACAAGCACAAAACAAGACAATACTTGTTTAGCTGCTGAACATGGACTCCTTTATTTGAGATGACACACAAATATATACAGCAGGCTTACAATAAGAACTGTAACCAGAAACCTAATTAACATGAGCTAATTAACTAATCCCTTAAAGCAGCCGATGTGACTCCGTGCCCTCCTGAGCATTGTAGGATTAATCAGGATTTCACTACAGGTCAGACTTGTTGTCACCGAACTCCTAAACACAGAAACACAGAACTCCTTCTCACAATAGCAGGAGCTAATTACTATTATCAATACAAACAGTGATCTCCCCCCTCCTCAGCCTAGTAGGCAACAAACTAAAGTTGAGTAGACTGTCCGGCTCCTACCCAGTTCTAGAGGCCAATGTGATCAGCTCTCTCTACTAACATGATGAGTTCAGAATCAAACAAACCAAGAATAGTCTTTACATATATCCTGGGAGATATTGGGGATAAATATTACTGTCCCATTTTAAGTAATCCAAGATATATTTTCTCAGTCACCATTTCCAATATGGCATATACAGGGTTCCCAGAGTCTGTGTGTCTTGGGGGACATGGACCTGAATCTAAAGTAACACCACCTCAAAGGTCCCCAGGCATACAGCTCACAAAGAGCACCGTTCCCCCAAATGCTAGGGCCCATAATCTGTAGGCAAGAGGCTGGCATTCAGTACCCTCCAAGAGCCTCTGTCCCGGGTGAGTCTGTCACAGGACTCTTCCATCCCCCCATTACCACCTCTATAGGACTCTTTCATCCCACCATTGCCACCTCTATGGGACTCTTCCATCCCACCATTGCCACCTCTATGGGACTCTTCCATCCTACCATTGCCACCTCTATGGGACTCTTCCATCCCCCCATTATCACCTCTATGGGACTCTTCCATCCCCCCATTATCACCTCTATGGGACTCTTCCATCCCCCCATTACCACCTCTATGGGACTCTTTCATCCCACCATTGCCACCTCTATGGGACTCTTCCATCCCACCATTGCCACCTCTATGGGACTCTTCCATCCTACCATTGCCACCTCTATGGGACTCTTCCATCCCCCCATTATCACCTCTATGGGACTCTTCCATCCCCCCATTATCACCTCTATGGGACTCTTCCATCCCACCATTGCCACCTCTATGGGACTCTTCCATCCCCCCGTTATCACCTCTACGGGACTCTTCCATCCCCCCGTTATCACCTCTATGGGACTCTTCCATCCCCCCATTATCACCTCTATGGGACTCTTCCATCCCCCCATTATCACCTCTATGGGACTCTTCCATCCCCCCACTACCACCTCTATGGGGACTCTTAAACCCCCACCCCTATGGGGACTATTCCACCCCACCACTACCCCTATGGGGATTTTTCCACCCCCCCCCCCCCCCCATTACCACCTCTATGGGTCATCTAAGTATGTTGTCCTGAAGATCTGACACGTCAGCCAGGATCTGAATCCCACATTGTATAGAAGGGATCAGACACTGAAAACAACACCTGTGATTAACACGTCTCCTCTAATTATATGTCTGCCGGATCCGCCATCCACACCGATCATTAACCGTCTCCTGTCTGTGACTTCACCGCATTCACATGATAGACCTCCCTACCAAGGACTGGGGTGCGATACTCTGCAGAATATACAGTGCCTTGAAAAAGTATTCATACCCCTTGAAATTTCCCACATTTTCTCATGTTACAACCAAAAACGTAAATGTATTTTATTGGGATTTTATGTGATAGACCAACACAAAGTGTCACATAATTGTGAAGTGGAAGGAAAATGATAAATTATGTAAATAAATATGTGAAAAGTGTGGGGGGGAGGGGCATTTGTATTCAGCCCCCTTTACTCTGATACCCCTAACTATAATCTAGTGGAACCAAATGTCTTCAGAAGTCACCTAATTAGTAAATAGAGTCCACCTGTGTGTCATGTAATCTCAGTATAAATACAGCTGTTCTGTGAAGCCCTCAGAGGTTTGTTAGAGAACCTTAGTGAACAAACAGCATCATGAAGGCCAAGGAACACACCAGACAGGTCAGGGATAAAGTTGTGGAGAAGTATAAAGCAGGGTTAGGTTATAAAAAGATCTCCCAAGCTTTGAACATCTCACGGAGCTCTGTTCAATCCATCATCGGATCAATGGAAAGAGTATGGCACAACTGCAAACCTACCAAGACATGGCCGTCCACCTAAACTGACCGGCCGGGCAAGGAGAGCATTCATCAGAGAAGAGCCAAGAGGTCCATGGTAACTCTGGAGGAGCTGCAGAGATCCACAGCTCAGGTGGGAGAATCTGTCCACAGGACAACTATTAGTCGTGTTCTCCACAAATCTGCCCTTTATGGAAGAGTGACAAGAAGAAAGACATTGGTGAAAGAAAGTCATAAGAAGTCCTGTTTGTAGTTTGTGAGAAGCCATGTGGAGGACACAGCAAACATGTGGAAGAAGGTGATCTGGTCAGAGGAGACCAAAATTCAACTTTATGGCCTAAAAGTAAAACGCTATGTGTGGGGAAAACCAACACTGCACATCACCCTGAACACACCATCCCCACCGTGAAACATGATGGTGGCAGCATCATGTGGTGGGGATGCTTTTCTTCAGCAGGGACAGGGAAGCTGGTCAGAGTTGATGGGAAGATGGATGGAGACAAATACAGGACAATCTTAGAAGAAAACCTGTTAGAGTCTACAAAAGACTTGAGACCGGGGCGGAGGTTCACCTTCCAGCAGGACAACGACCCGAAACATCCAGCCAGAGCTACAATGGAATGGTTTAGATCAAAGCATATTCATGTGTTAGAATGGCCCAGTCACAGTCCAGACCTAAATCACATTGAGAATCTGTGGCAAGACTTGAAAATTGCTGTTCACAGACGTTCTCCATCCAATCTGACAGAGCTTGAGATATTTTACAAAGAAGAATGGGCAGAAATGTCCCTCTCTAGATGTACAAAGCTGATAGAGACATCCCCAAAAAGATTATTACATAGTAGGTGAGGTTGAAAAAAGACACAAGTCCATCAAGTCCAACCTATGTGTGTGATTATGTGTCATATTACATTATATATCTCTGTATGTTGTGGTCATTCAGGTGATTATCTAATAGTTTCTTGAAGCTATCAATGCTCCCCGCTGAGACCACCGCCTGTGGAAGGGAATTCCACATCCTTGCCGCTCTTACAGTAAAGAACCCTCTACATAGTTTAAGGTTAAACCTCTTTTCTTCTAATTGTAATGAGTGGCCACGAGTCTTATTAAACTCTCTTCTGCAAAAAAGTTTTATCCCTATTGTGGGATCACCAGTCCGGTATTTATATATTGTGGGGTCACCAGTCTGGTATTTATATATTGTGGGGTCACCAGTCCGGTATTTATATATTGTGGGGTCACCAGTCCGGTATTTATATATTGTGAGGTCACCAGTCCGGTATTTGTATATTGTGGGGTCACCAGTCCGGTATTTATATATTGTGGGGTCACCAGTCCGGTATTTGTATATTGTGGGGTCACCAGTCCGGTATTTATATATTGTGGAGTCACCAGTCCGGTATTTATATATTGTGGGGTCACCAGTCCGGTATTTGTATATTGTGGGGTCACCAGTCCGGTATTTATATATTGTGGAGTCACCCGTCCGGTATTTATATATTGTGGGGTCACCAGTCCGGTATTTATATATTGTGGAGTCACCAGTCCGGTATTTATATATTGTGGGGTCACCAGTCCGGTATTTATATATTGTGGGGTCACCAGTCCAGTATTTGTATATTGTGGGGTCACCAGTCTGGTATTTATATATTGTGGGGTCACCAGTCCAGTATTTGTATATTGTGGGGTCACCAGTCTGGTATTTGTATATTGTGGGGTCACCAGTCCGGTATTTATATATTGTGGGGTCACCAGTCCGGTATTTATGTATTGTGGGGTCACCAGTCCGGTATTTATATATTGTGGGGTCACCAGTCCGGTATTTATATATTGTGGGGTCACCAGTCCGGTATTTATATATTGTGAGGTCACCAGTCCGGTATTTGTATATTGTGGGGTCACCAGTCCGGTATTTATATATTGTGGGGTCACCAGTCCGGTATTTGTATATTGTGGGGTCACCAGTCCGGTATTTATATATTGTGGAGTCACCAGTCCGGTATTTATATATTGTGGGGTCACCAGTCCGGTATTTATATATTGTGGAGTCACCCGTCCGGTATTTATATATTGTGGGGTCACCAGTCCGGTATTTATATATTGTGGAGTCACCAGTCCGGTATTTATATATTGTGGGGTCACCAGTCCGGTATTTATATATTGTGGGGTCACCAGTCCCGTATTTGTATATTGTGGGGTCACCAGTCTGGTATTTATATATTGTGGGGTCACCAGTCCAGTATTTGTATATTGTGGGGTCACCAGTCTGGTATTTGTATATTGTGGGGTCACCAGTCCGGTATTTATATATTGTGGGGTCACCAGTCCGGTATTTATGTATTGTGGGGTCACCAGTCCGGTATTTATATATTGTGGGGTCACCAGTACAGTATTTGTATATTGTGGGGTCACCAGTCCGGTATTTGTATATTGTGGGGTCACCAGTCCGGTATTTATATATTGTGGGGTCACCAGTCCGGTATTTATATATTGTGGGGTCACCAGTCTGGTATTTGTATATTGTGGGGTCACCAGTCCAGTATTTGTATATTGTGGGGTCACCAGTCCGGTATTTGTATATTGTGGGGTCACCAGTCCGGTATTTATATATTGTGGGGTCACCAGTCCGGTATTTATATATTGTGGGGTCACCAGTCCGGTATATTTATATATTGTGGGGTCACCAGTCCGGTATTTATATATTGTGGGGTCACCAGTCTGGTATTTGTATATTGTGGGGTCACCAGTCCGGTATTTATATATTGTGGGGTCACCAGTCCGGTATTTGTATATTGTGGGGTCACCAGTCCGGTATTTATATATTGTGGGGTCACCAGTCCGGTATTTATATATTGTGGGGTCACCAGTCCGGTATTTATATATTGTGGGGTCACCAGTCCGGTATTTATATATTGTGGGGTCACCAGTCCGGTATTTGTATATTGTGGGGTCACCAGTCCGGTATTTATATATTGTGGGGTCACCAGTCCGGTATTTATATATTGTGGGGTCACCAGTCCGGTATTTGTATATTGTGGGGTCACCAGTCCGGTATTTGTATATTGTGGGGTCACCAGTCCGGTATTTGTATATTGTGGGGTCACCAGTCCGTTATTTATATACTGTGGGGTCACCAGTCCGGTATTTATATATTGTGGGGTCACCAGTCCGGTATTTGTATATTGTGGGGTCACCAGTCCGGTATTTATATATTGTGGGGTCACCAGTCCGGTATTTGTATATTGTGGGGTCACCAGTCCGGTATTTGTATATTGTGGGGTCACCAGTCCGGTATTTATATATTGTGGGGTCACCAGTCCGGTATTTATATATTGTGGGGTCACCAGTCCGGTATTTATATATTGTGGGGTCACCAGTCCGGTATTTGTATATTGTGGGGTCACCAGTCCGGTATTTGTATATTGTGGGGTCACCAGTCCGGTATTTATATATTGTGGGGTCACCAGTCCGGTATTTATACAATGAAATCATATCCCCTCTCAAGCGTCTCTTCTCCAGAGAGAATAAGTTCAGAGCTCACAACCTTTCCTCATAACTAAGATCCTCCAGACCCTTTATTAGCTTTGTTGCCCTTCTTTGTACTCGCTCCATTTCCAGTACATCCTTCCTGAGGACTGGTGCCCAGAACTGGACAGCATACTCCAGGTGCGGCCGGACCAGAGTCTTGTAGAGCGGGAGAATTATCGTTTTATCTCTGCAGTTGATCCCTTTTTAATGCCAATATTCTGTTTGCTTTGTTAGCAGCAGCTTGGCATTGCATGTCATTGCTGAGCCGATCATCTACTAGGACCCCCAGGTCCTTTTCCATCCTAGATCCCCCCAGAGGTTCTCCCCCCAGTCTATAGATTGCATTCAGATTTTTGCCACCCAAATGCATTATTTTACATTTTCTACATTGAACCTCATTTGCCATGTAGTTGCCCCTCCCCCATTCATTTGTTCAGGTCTTTTCGCAAGGTTTCCACATCCTGCGGAGAAGTTATTGCCCTGCTTAGCTTAGTATCGTCTGCAAATACAGAGATTGAACTGTTTATCCCATCCTCCAGATCGTTTATGAACAAATTAAATAGGATTGGTCCCAGCACAGAACCCTGGGGAACCCCACTACCCACCCCTGACCATTCTGAGTACTCCCCATTTATCACCACCCTCTGAACACGCCCTTGTAGCCAGTTTTCAATCCATGTACTCACCCTATGGTCCATGCCAACGCACCTTATTTTGTACAGTAAACGTTTATGGGGAACTGTGTCAAATGCTTTTGCAAAATCCAGATACACCACGTCTACGGGCCTTCCTTTATCTAGATGGCAACTCACCTCCTCATAGAAGGTTAATAGATTGGTTTGGCAAGAACGATTCTTCATGAATCCATGCTGATTACTGCTAATGATATCGTTATTATTACTAAAATCTTGTATGTAGTCCCTTATCATCCCCTCCAAGAGTTTACATACTATTGATGTTAGGCTAACTGGTCTGTAATTCCCAGGGATGTATTTTGGGCCCTTTTTAAATATTGGTGCTACATTGGCTTTTCTCCAATCAGCTGGTACCATTCCAGTCAATAGACTGTCTGTAAAAATTAGGAACAACGGTCTGGCAATCACCTGACTGAGTTCCCTAAGTACCCTCGGATACAAGCCATCTGGTCCCGGTGATTTATTAATGTTAAGTTTCTCAAGTCTAATTTTAATTTCGTCCTCTGATAACCATGGAGGTGCTTCCTGTGTTGTGTCCTGAGGATAAACACTGCAGTTTTGGTTACTGAAGCCCCCCGATTCACTCGTGAAGACTGAGGAGAAGAATAAATTCAATACCTTCCCCATCTACTCATCCTTTGTAACCAGATGTCCTTCCTCATTCTTTATGGGGCCAATATGGTCTGTCCTCCCTTTTTTACTGTTTACATACTTAAAGAATTTCTTGGGATTTTTTTTTGCTCTCCTCCGCTATGTGTCTTTCATGTTCTATCTTAGCCGTCCTAATTGCACCCTTACATTTCTTGTTGCATTCTTTATAAAGTCTGAATGCTGATGATGATCCCTCAACCTTGTATTTTGTAAAGGCCTTCTCCTTTGCTTTTATATGCATTTTTTACATTGGAGTTAAGACTTGCAGCTGTAATTGCAGAGCAGGGGGGTCCTACAAAGTTTTGCCTCGGGGGGGGCCATACAAATGCCCCCCCCCACACTTTTCAAATATTTATTTTTTATCATTTTCCTTCCACTTCACAATTATGTGCCACTTTGTGTTGGTCTATCACATAAAATCCCAATAAAATACATTTACATTTTTGGTTGTAACATGACAAAATGTGGGAAAATTCAAGGGGTATGAAAACTTTTTCCAGGCATTGTATATCAGTATGGATCTGTCAGGAGGGGGGGTGACAGTGCAAGTGATGGGCATAGAGGGGCGGTAGTGTACAGAAGGGGGCGGTAGTGGACAGAAAGGGGGCGGTGTAACGAAACGTCCCACACTCCGCTTGAGTGCTTTCGTCATATACCACTTCCTCCCAGTCTGAATATAGATATCAGATATTCCAACCGCTAACAACCACAAAACAAGACTATACTCGTTTAGTTGCTGAACATCAACTGTTTAATGAAAACACAAGTACACAGATAATACTCTGGACAATCCCCCACTTTTGCATTCCAGGCGGGGTAGATTGTCCAATCAGCAGTAAGAGCTGTTGGAGGAATTCGCCTCCACCAATCTCACAGCTAATCTACATACACATCCCATAATATCCAAGACAGACACAATAGAACATTGGAATACAGCCACACCCCAAACGACCCAACAAAGAGTACACAACAAAATGAGACAATATACAATGTCTATCTATATATATATATATATATATATATATATATATATATATATATATATATATATATATATTACCGCTGCTGGGGAGAAGCGTGGACTGGTCCTTCTCCCTGGAGTCCTTTCAGCCGCTGTAGAGAAGACAGGGTGGCTGGGCTCACTCCGTCATGCTGTTGGGGAGGGAGGCAGACTGCCCAACATCCCTGGAACTCCACAGTTGTTGCCAGGGCTGGCCAGAGGTTGGTAGCCCTCTGCCCTGTTGCCAGCACTTCTGCTGGGGACTCCACATCATCCACTTCGGCTCTCCGTTGGGGAAGGAGGCTGGATTCCTCCACTCCCAAACTGTGTGACTGCCATTAGGGAGGTGGGCCAGCTGCTTCCTTTTCCATTCCCTCATCTGGCTGCTGGGATGACATGTCTGTGGTAAGGTCTCCCAGGTGCACGGATCTTTGCTGAGGAGGAAAGACTGCTTCCTCCACCCTGGCCAACTGTTGGGGAGGGAGGATGAACACCTCCTCTCCCTTCTCCCTGTGTATCCTGATCTGCTGCTGGGAAGTGACCGCCACCTTCTCACCCTGAGCCTCTGGAACTGCCACAGGTGTGGGGCAGAGGTCTTGGACCCTCTGTCCGGTGGCCAGAGCTTCAGCTGGGGAAGTTCCTTGTAACTCTACAGATATATCTGTTGGTGCTGGGCAGAGCACAGAGAAGTTTGGCCCTAATACCAGCTCTTTTGCTGGAGGCTCACTGGGTTGTTCTTCCTCAGCAGAAATGTCTATTCAATCACAAGTCTCTGGAATTGCTGAAAATCCAGGGCAGGGCTTGGCTGCACTTGGGCCCAGTGCCAACACTTTGGCAGGTGACTCATAATTTATAACATCCTCTGATGAACGGTCAATTAAATCCATACATTCTGTGGTCTGTGGCTGGAGAGATGAGCCGACTGCTCCATCTCCCGTACCCTCATCCAGCTGCTGAACAGACACATTCCTCCATCCAAGATCATCTCATGCAAAATCATCAAGGTCAGTCAGCACTCGCTGCATCCGCCATAAGACCTCCGCCTCCATAGCTGTGGGGGCAGGTTGGCAAAGCACACTATTGCTCTGCCACATTGCCGACTCTTCAGCCAGGATTTCAGGGTTGTCACCTGGTATTTCCTGATAGTCCCAGGCAAAGGGAGCCCAGCCCTGGCGCTGAGCAGAGTCTAGCAGCTGTCTGTAGGCAATCCCCAGCTCCCATTCCTGATTGGCTAGAAGCTCCAAAGGGAGCAAGGGGGGACGGTGGGGATCAGAGGGGGGGCAGTAGAACTCCATGTGTGTGATCCTCTGGCTCTCCATGTTTTGCAGATTACAGTCCGGATGAGAAGGCTCTGAACGGGGAGTGTGACTGCAGCCAGGGTAAGTGACGGAAGTCAGAGCTGTGTTGGTGGAGGGGGACAGCTGTGCAGAAAGGGGGGGTCACAATCTGTTTGGGTTTTATCCCCCCCAGTGTGGTTCATGCCGCTAAATCCCTTGGACTGTCTACTCTCCACAGAGGGGTGATTTTAGGGGTATTTGTACTGGGGGGGGGTGATTTGGGGAGTATTTGTACTGGGGGGGTGATTTGGGGGGTATTTATACTGGGGGGTGATTTGGGGGGTATTTGTACTGGGGGGGTGGGTGATTTGGGGGGTATTTGTACTGGGGGGTGATTTGGGGAGTATTTGTACTGGGGGGGTGATTTGGGGGGTATTTGTACTGGGGGGTGATTTGGGGGGTATTTGTACTGAGGGGGTGATTTGGGGGGTATTTGTACTGGGGGGTGATTTGGGGGGTATTTGTACTGGGGGGGTGATTTGGGGGGTATTTGTACTGGGGGGTGATTTGGGGGGTATTTGTACTGGGGGGTGATTTGGGGGGTATTTGTACTGGGGGGTGATTTGGGGGTATTTGTATTGGGGGGTGATTTGGGGGTATTTGTATTGGGGGGTGATTTGGGGGTATTTGTATTGTCCTGGTGTTTTCGGGTCTCAAGTAATGAAATTGACCGTCAGTACATCAGGATTGATAGATTTTAAGATATACAATATGTGTGTGTGAGTGTATATATAATGTATGTGTGTGTGTATATATATATATATATATATATATATATATATATATATATATATATATATATATACAGTATTTGACAAAAGTAAGTACACCCCTCAGTGACATTTGTGTAAATCTTTTCTTGTATCTTTTCATGTGACAACACTGAAGAAATGACACTTGTCTACAATGTAAAGTAGTGAGTGTACAGCTTGTATAACAGTGTAAATTTACTGTCCCCTCAAAATAACTCAACACACAGCCATTAATGTCTAAACCGCTGGTAACAAAAGTCAGTACACCCCTAAGTGAAAATCTCCAAATTGGGCCCAATTAGCCATTTTCCCTCCCCGGTGTCATGTGACTCGTTAGTATTACAAGGTCTCAGGTGTGAATGGGGAGCAGGTGTGTTAAATTTGGTGTTATCGCTCTCACTCTCTCATACTGGTCACTGGAAGTACAACATGGCACCTCATGGCAAAGAACTTAGTTACATAGTAGGTGAGGTTGAAAAAAGACACACGTCCATCAAGTCCAACCCATGTGTGTGATTATATGTCAGTATTACATTGTATATCCCTGTATATTGCGGTCATTCAGGTGATTATCTAATAGTTTCTTGAAGCTATCAATGCTCCCCGCTGAGACCACCGCCTGTGGAAGGGAATTCCACATCCTTGCCGCTCTTACAGTAAAGAACCCTCTACGTAGTTTAAGGTTAAACCTATTTTCTTCTAATTGTAATGAGTGGCCACGAGTCTCTCCACCCCTCCTAACTGCAGCTGCCCCCCTCTCCACCCCACCTGACTGCAACTGACCCCTCTCCACCCCACCTGACTGCAACTGACCCCTCTCCACCCCACCTGACTGCAACTGACCCCTCTCCACCCCACCTGACTGCAGCTGTCCCCCTCTCCACCCCACCTGACTGCAACTGACCCCTCTCCACCCCACCTGACTGCAGCTGTCCCCCTCTCCACCCCACCTGACTGCAACTGCCCCCTCTCCACCCCACCTGACTGCAGCTGTCCCCCACTCCACCCCACCTGACTGAAGCTGCCCCCTCTCCACCCCACCTGACTGCAACTGCCCCCTCTCCACCCCACCTGACTGCAGCTGTCCCCCACTCCACCCCACCTGACTGAAGCTGCCCCCTCTCCACCCCACCTGACTGCAACTGCCCCCTCTCCACCCCACCTGACTGCAGCTGTCCCCCACTCCACCCCACCTGACTGCAGCTGCCCCCCTCTCCACCCCACCTGACTGCAGCTGACCCCTCTCCACCCCACCTGACTGCAGCTACCCCCTCTCCACCCCACCTGACTGCAGCTACCCCCTCTCCACCCCACCTGACTGCAGCTACCCTCTCTCCACCCCACCTGACTGCAACTACCCCCTCTCCACCCCACCTGACTGCAGCTACCCTCTCTCCACCCCACCAGAACTGCAACTACCCCCTCTCCACCCCACCTGACTGCAGCTACCCCCTCTCCACCCCACCTGACTGCAGCCGCCCCCCTCTCCACCCCACCTGACTGCAGCTGCCCCCCTTTCCACCCCTCCTAACTGCAGCTGCCCCCCTCTCCACTCCACCTGACTGCAGCTGCCCCCCTCTCCACCCCACCTGACTGCAGCTGCCCCCTCTTCAGACCTTCTGGCTTTCTTCCTCCCTAGAGATTTGCCCAGTAATGTCCTCCATGCTGCCTGTGAGTCACCCAGCCTCCCTGAGTCACTCCCCAGAAAACACCCAGGTCTGTTTGTCAGCCTGGCAATTCACCTACACTGTACAAACAATACTATTCTAGCATACTAGAGGGGGCTAGAATCAAAATTACAAGACTTTATATGCCATTGGAACCTCCTCTAACAATACAACTGTAACCTAATTCTCATGAGCTAGTTTACTAAATCATTTACCCAGACTAGGTGACTATTCAATACACATTACCATAAACATCAACACAGGGTTAATTAGAACAAGCAACAATGTGTGGAATACCCTTAGAACCTGTGGTAAGCCAGACTAAACTCATTTACTTTAAACACATTATAGCTGACATCAGACAGGTGAGTGGAGTTGATGACATTAGCATCTCCTCAGAGTCCCAACAGTATGACTCAGTCACTATTGCTACTATGGCAAATACAGGGTCCCCAGAGTCTGTATGTCCTGGGGGACAAGGACCCGAAGCCAAAGTAACAACACCTCAAGGGTACCCCAAATGCCAGGGCCCATAATCTGTAGGCTCAAATTCAGTCCCCTCCAAAAGCCTCTATCCTGGGTGAGTCTGTCACAGAGGAAATATCCCTATCTGAGAATCAGGTGCAGTCAGACGAATCAGGGGAAGAGGAGAAGCTCTCTTCTACCTCCCAGGCCCTCAAAGGGCAGGTGCAATACTGAACTGAACTGATGCATTCCACATACAGATTGTCCTTTCCCCTGTTTCCTCCCTGGGGTCCCGGAAATCCCCACAGGCTGCGTACGCCTTCCCAACTCATCGTTTACTGGATGAATTGTTGTATGAGAACTGGGGTCACCCAGGTAAACTATTTTCTCCTTCTAAAAGGTTTTCTATGCTTTATCCGGTGGAGGAAAGTTTCACCAAGAAATGGGGAGTCCCAGCCATAGATGCGGCTGTTTCTTGTGTGAATAAGAGTCTGACCTATCCTGTGGACAATGCTCAAGGGTTTAAGGATCCAACTGACAATAAGCTGGAAACTTTATTTAAAGCCTCTTTTTCTGTGGTGGGCGCTGTAGTGCAGCCTACGGTCTCAGCAGTTGGCATGTGCCAGTTCCTCAAGGAACAAATGAAGCAGGTGCTTAGCCTCCTTTCCACTGAGGAGGCCTAGGTTTATGCAGACCTTCCTAAAGCCTTGTGTTTTATGGTTGATGCCATTATGGATTCTGCTCAGTAAGCATCTCGCCTCACTCTCCTGCTGATACACATGCGCAGGCTTAAGCATTGGACAGCTGAAGCTTCATGCAAAAAATATTTAACTGGTTTCCCATTACGTGAAGAATGTCTGTTTGGGGATGCTCTGGACAAATATATCCAGAAGATTACCGGGGGTAAAACCACGTTGTTACTGATCAAAAGGAAGAATAAACGTCCTTCATTTAGACGTTCTCTGTCCCCAGCCCCTGGAGCCTCATCCTCCAGGCAGTGGCGACGGCCTCCCCAATCAAATGCTAGGGGAAAGGTCCAAAGTCAAGCGAAAGGGCAAAAGAAACTTTGGGGTCCAAGATCTGGTAAACAGAACCCCAAAGCCTCCCTATGAAGGGGCGCCCCAGCTTGGACAAGTGGGGGGGAAGGCTGCTGCAGTTTGCAGGCACCTGGCGCGAAGAGATTCAGGACAGATGGGTAGCCTCTACAGTGTCTCTGGGCTACAAGCTAGAGTTCTGGGAGCTTCCGCCATCTCGTTTCCTAAGGTCAAGAGTCCCCAGGGACCCAGAAAAGAGAAGGCCCTTACTTCTGGCCTTAGAACGTCTGTTATCCCAAGGGGTAATTATAGAGGTGGCCCCGGAAGAGCAAGGCTCAGGGTTCTACTCAAATCTCTTTACGGGTCCAAAACCAAACGGAGATGTCAGACCTATTCTGGATCTAAAAGACCTGAATCAATTTCTAGACATTCATCCTTTCCGCATGGAGTCTATCCACTCAGTAGTCTCCACCCTTCAGGGGGGAGAATTCCTGACATCAATAGACATCAAAGATGCATATTTGCATGTGCCAATATTTCAGGCTCACCAAAGATTCCTAAGATTTGCGGTGGATCAGCGCCACTTTAAATTTGTGGCCTTTCCTTTTGGTCTTGCTACTGCTCCTTGAGTGTTCACAGAAGTTCTAGCCCCGCCCCTGGCAAATCTAAGGGCTCAGAGCATAACTGTGACAGCTAATCTGGACGATCTGCTACTCATAGAACAGTCCATAACTCGCCTAATCCACAATGTGCTCTGCACGGTAAAGTACTTAGAGTACCTAGGCTGGGTCCTCAATCGAGAGAAATCTTCCTTACAGCCCCTAAAAAGGCTGGAATATTTGGGTATGGTCATAGACACAGTCCAAAGCAGAGTGTTCTTACCCAGATCAAAGGCCAGGGCCATAAAAGATTTGGTCCGGGTAGTCTCAGCAAGGAGAAATCCCTCCATCCGACTATGTATGAGACTATTGGGGAAAATGGTTGCCTCTTTCGAGGCTGTCCCTTATGCCCAGTTTCACTCGAGATCTTTACAAAGCAGCATCCTCTCTGCCTGGAACAAGAGGGTTCAAGCCTTGGATCTTCCAATGTGCCTATCCCCAGGGGTGCGCCAGAGCCTCAATTGGTGTTTACTGACCAAGAATCTTCTAAAAGAAAAGTCCTTTGTTCCAGTTACTTGGAAACTCCACAGATGCCAGCCTAAAAGGCTGGGGAGCAGTTCTGGAAGAAGCTTCCACCCAGGGAAGATGGTCCAGAGCCGAAAGGCTCTTGCCCATCAACATTCTGGAAATTCGGGCAATTTGTTTAGCCCTCAAGGTCTGGACTTTCAGACTACAGGGTCATCCTGTCTGGATACAGTCCGATAATGTCACGGCTGTGGCTTATATCAATCACCAAGGAGGCACCAGGAGCCTGGATGCCCAAAGGGAGGTAAATCACATTTTTTTTCTGGGCAGAAAGGCATATTCCTTGCCTGTCTGAGGTCTTTATTCCAGGGGTAGAAAATTGGCAGGCGGATTTTCTAAGCCGACAGCAGCTGTGTCCAGGAGAATGGTCTCTACACCCCGACATATTTCAGACCATATGTCAAAATTGGGGTATCCCGGATGTAGACCTGTTTGCGTCCAGGTTCAACAAAAAACTGGACAGCTTTGTGTCAAGAACAAAGGATCTGCTAGCAAAAGGGTCAGATGCCTTAACGATTCCATGGGATCGGTACTCTCTGATCTATGCGTTTCCTCCAATGACGCTTCTTCCACAGTTCCTTCGGAGGGTCAAAAGAGAAGCAAAGTCGGTCATTCTGGTGGCTCTGACTTGGCCCAGAT
The DNA here is from genome assembly GCF_042186555.1 of Aquarana catesbeiana. Taxonomy (NCBI): domain Eukaryota; kingdom Metazoa; phylum Chordata; class Amphibia; order Anura; family Ranidae; genus Aquarana; species Aquarana catesbeiana. The sequence goes on along the minus strand of NC_133335.1, from coordinate 390,353 downwards.
GACCTTGGTATGCAGAGATTGTAAAGATGGCAGTGGGAAGACCTTGGGTTCTTACGCTGCGTCCAGATCTACTCTCACAAGGTCCAATATTCCATCCTGCCTTACGAAGTCTGAATATGACAGTTTGGCTGCCGAGACCCACATTCTGAAAAGCCGTGGGCTCTTGGAATCAGTCCTTTTCACTCTGGTTAATGCTAGGAAGTCGGCCTCCAGGCTCATCTACTACAAAATCTGGAAGGCATATGTTTCCTGGTGTTATTGCTTTGCTACAAAACGGAGGTACTCCATATGGGAGGGGTTATATAGGGGAGGAACTCATCTTGTAATCAGGGTTACCAGTGTCCAATCACCTGAAGGTACTATCTAACCCACTAATTAATTACCAAGCCTCTGTGTCCCGTGATGTATTACCAAGAAAAGGATTTTATAGGTAAGCTGTATTTTTAAAAAATCCTATTTTTTGCCACCCAAATGCATTATTTTAAATTTTTCCACCTTTTCCTCCAACCACTGTGTGTGCTCATTGGTGGACACCCCCCCTTCTCCAACCACTTTGTGCTCATTGGTGGACATTCCCCGCCTTCTCCTTCAACCACTGTGTGCTCCTTATTGCTGAGAAACCTTCTTCCCATTAACAACTTTCTGCCAGCAGAGGGCAGCACATTTTCCTCCACTCTTCCTTCTATCCAGACAAGTGCTCCAATCCCTGCTGCAGAGAAACACCCCCATAACTGGATATTACCACCCCCATTACTGGATATTACCACCCCCATTACTGGATATTACCACCCCCATACCAGAATATTACCACCTCCTAACCGGATATTACCACCAACCCCCATAACAGGATATTACCCCCTCTATGCGATACTGTAGGAATGGTGTTATTTGGATGGATTTCCACCAGACATATGGTGTACCTCCAGGTGCCGATGTTTAGGGCAGCGTGCCTCCAGGTATAGACATTTTGGGTGGCGTGCCTCCAGGAGCTGACGTTTAGGGCGGCATGCCTCCAGGTGCCAACGTTTAGTGCAGCGTGCCTCCAGGTTCCTGACTTTTAGGGCTGCGTACCTCCAGGAATAGACGTTCATGGCAGTGTGCCTCCAGATTCCCGATGTTTAGGGCAGTGTGCCTCCAGGTTCCCGATGTTTAGGGCAGTGTGCCTCCAGGTTCCCGATGTGTAGGGCAGTGTGCCTCCAGGTTCCTGATGTTTAGGGCAGTGTGCCGTCAGGTTCTCAATGTTTAGGGCAGTTTGCCTCCAGGAGCCGACATTTAGGGCAGCGTGCCTCCCAGGTACGGATGTTTAGGGCAACATACTTCCAGGTACAGATGTTTAGGGCGGCGTGCCTCCAGGTGCCAACATTAAGGGCTGTGTGCCTCCTGGTTCCTGATGTTTAGGGCAGCGCGCCTCCAGGCTCCCGACATTTAAGGCAGCATGCTTCCAGGCACAGATGATTAGGGCTGCGTGCCTCCAGGTAGTCGACATTTAGAGCTGCATGCCTCCAGCTCTAGATGTTTGGGGTGGCATGCCTCCAGGTATAGAGACGTTTAGGGTGGCATGCCTCCAGGTACAGATGTTTAGGGTGGCGTGCCTCCAGGAGCCGACGTCTAGGGCAGCATGCCTCCAGGTATAGATGTTTAGGGCTGCGTGCCTCCAAGTATAGATGTTTAGGGTGGCAAGCCTCCAGAAGCCGACATTTTAGGGCAGCGTGCCTCCAGGTTCCCGACGTTTTAGGGCAGCGTGCCTCCAGGTACAGACTTTAGGGCAGTGTGCCTCCAGGTTTAGACGTTTGGGGTGGCGTTCCTCCAGAAGCAGATGTTTAGGGCTGCGTGCCTCCAGGTATAGATGTTTAGGGTGGCATGCCTCCAGAAGCCTACATTTAGGGCTGGGTGCCTCCAGAAGCTGACGTTTAGGGCTGCATGCCTCCAGATATAAACGTTTGGGGTGGCGTGCCTCCAGGTACAGATGTTTAGGGTGGTGTGACTCCAGGTATAGACGTTTAGGGCAGCGTGCCTACAGGTATAGATGTTTAGGGTGGCATGCCTCCAGAAGCCAACATTTAGGGCTGCGTGCCTCCAGAAGCCAACATTTAGGGCTGCGTGCCTCCAGAAGCCTACATTTAGGGCTGCGTGCCTCCAGAAGCCGACATTTAGGGCTGCATGCCTCCAGATATAAACGTTTGGGGTGGCGTGCCTCCAGGTACAGATGTTTAGGGTGGTGTGACTCCAGGTATAGACGTTTAGGGCAGCGTGCCTCCAGGTATAGATGTTTGGGGTGGTGTGCCTCCAGAAGCCGACATTTAGGGCTGTGTGCCTCCAGAAGCCGACGTTTAGGGCTGAATGCCTCCAGGTATAGATGTTTAGGGTGGTGTGACTCCAGATATAAACGTTTGGGGTGGCGTGCCTCCAGGTACAGATGTTTAGGGTGGTGTGACTCCAGGTATAGACGTTTAGGGCAGCGTGCCTCCAGGTATAGATGTTTGGGGTGGTGTGCCTCCAGAAGCCAACATTTAGGGCTGTGTGCCTCCAGAAGCCGACGTTTAGGGCTGAATGCCTCCAGGTATAGATGTTTAGGGTGGTGTGACTCCAGATATAAACGTTTGGGGTGGCGTGCCTCCAGGTACAGATGTTTAGGGTGGTGTGACTCCAAGGTATAGACGTTTAGGGCAGCGTGCCTCCAGGTATAGATGTTTGGGGTGGTGTGCCTCCAGAAGCCGACATTTAGGGCTGTGTGCCTCCAGAAGCCGACATTTAGGGCTGCATGCCTCCAGGTATAGATGTTTAGGGCAGCGTGCCTCCAGGTATAGACGCTTAGAGCAGCGTGCTGCCAGGGATGGTTGTCAGGAATACAAGAAGTCTACATTCTGGGCATTCCTCACTGGGCACATACTGCCCTAAACCTTATAACCTCAGGTAAGTGCTGGGAGCCAGGGACAGGCGGACACAAGTGAAGAATCCACCTCCCAGCTAGCTGCAGTGTCGGGGGAGGGGATCACTGTGTGCCCAGGGGGCAGGCATCCTGTCAAAGATGGCAGACAGCATTATAGGGCACTTAGACAACCTTCCAATGTTGTTCCATCAATGTTTTCTCCTTCATGCTGCTCTCACATATTGCAATCTGATGTACTAACAATGCTGATGTACAAGGGCCCTCCTGATTGGATGTGAGTGGATTGTTGAGGCAGGGTCGGTAATAGATTGTCCCGCCATATTGGATCATATTCACAATCTCTCTCTTATCTCTTCTTTGTAGTTGTGAAACCAAGTGGGACTCACTTGAAGTTGGTTCTGCGGTTCCAGGATTTCGGGAAAGCCATGTTTAAGCCAATGAGGTATTGGGGTCAGATCTCTGAATTATTTGTCCCCCTATGGCCTGACTCCCCAATTGTAGTCTTCACGTTCGCTGCTCTTTGAAGTGCTAGCTCTTGTGTTCTCTAACCTAAGGCAGAGTCGAGATGAGCAAACACCAGAAGATTTCTTTTACTTTGTGGACTACCAACGACACAACGCAGAGATAGCCGCCTTCCACCTGGACCGGTAAGTCCTTCAAGAACTCTTTCCTTGTGTTGTAATGTGATGACTCTGTAGTGATGCCTCTCGCTGTTCTCCATCTCCAGGATTCTGGACTTCCGGCGAGTTCCTCCGGTTTCTGGCCGACTAATCAATGTGACCCGCGACATACTGGAGGTGACCAGCAATACTGACTTGGAGAGTGTGTTCTTCGTCTCTCCAGGTATGGGGGTATTAGTGGCATTATTAGTGGGCATTGATCCTGTGAGACTTCCATGTCTATACCAGGTTTATCATTTTTCTATGCGATCTCCGAAGACGGGGTTCTTGTGTGATGTCCGTAGACGGGGTTCTTGTGTGATGTCCGTAGACGAGGATCTTGTGTGATGTCCGTAGACGGGGATCTTGTGTGATGTCCGTAGACGGGGATCTTGTGTGATGTCCGTAGACGGGGATCTTGTGTGATGTCCGTAGACGGGGATCTTGTGTGATGTCCGTAGACGGGGTTCTTGTGTGATGTCCGTAGACGGGGATCTTGTGTGATGTCCGTAGACGGGGATCTTGTGTGATGTCCGTAGACGGGATCTTGTGTGATGTCCGTAGACGTGGATCCTGTGCGATGTCCGTAGACGGGGATCCTGTGCGATGTCCGTAGACGGGGATCCTGTGCGATGTCCGTAGACAGGGATCATGTGTGATGTCCGTAGACGGGGTTCTTGTGTGATGTCCGTAGACGGGGATCTTGTGTGATGTCCGTAGACGGGGATCTTGTGTGATGTCCGTAGACGGGGATCTTGTGTGATGTCCGTAGACGGGGTTCTTGTGCGATGTCCGTAGACGGGGATCTTGTGCGATGTCCGTAGACGGGGATCTTGTGCGATGTCCGTAGACGGGGATCTTGTGTGATGTCCGTAGACGGGGATCTTGTGTGATGTCCGTAGACGGGGTTCTTGTGTGATGTCCGTAGACGGGGTTCTTGTGTGATGTCCGTAGACGGGGATCTTGTGTGATGTCCGTAGACGGGGATCTTGTGTGATGTCTTGCGTTGTCCGTAGACGGGGATCTTGTGTGATGTCCGTAGACGGGGATCTTGTGCGATGTCCGTAGACGGGGATCTTGTGCGATGTCCGTAGACGGGGATCTTGTGCGATGTCCGTAGATGGGGATCTTGTGCGATGTCCGTAGATGGGGATCTTGTGTGATGTCCGTAGACGGGGATCTTGTGATGTCTTGCGTTGTCCGTAGACGGGGATCTTGTGCGATGTCCGTAGACGGGGATCCTGTGCGATGTCCGTAGACGGGGATCCTGTGCGATGTCCGTAGACGTGGATCCTGTGCGATGTCCGTAGACGGGGATCCTGTGCGATGTCCGTAGACGGGGATCCTGTGCGATGTCCGTAGACGGGGATCCTGTGCGATGTCCGTAGACGGGGATCCTGTGCGATGTCCGTAGACGGGGACCCCGTGCGATCTCCGTAGACGGGGACCCCGTGCGATGTCCGTAGACAGGGACCCTGTGCGATGTCCGTAGACGGGGACCCGGTGCGATGTCCGTAGATGGGGACCCCGTGCGATGTCCGTAGACGGGGACCCTGTGCGATGTCCGTAGATGGGGACCCTGTGCGATGTCCGTAGATGGGGATCCTGTGCGATGTCCGTAGATGGGGACCCCGTGCGATGTCCGTAGACAGGGACCCTGTGCGATGTCCGTAGATGGGGACCCCGTGCGATGTCCGTAGACAGGGACCCTGTGCGATGTCCGTAGATGGGGACCCCGTGCGATGTCCGTAGACGGGGACCCTGTGCGATGTCCGTAGACATGGATCATCACTGATGTCCTCCTTTCTCTCCTCAGCGAACAACCTCTGCTTCTTTGCGAAGTGTCTGTACATGTGTAAGACGGAGTACGCGGTGTGTGGGAACCCCGACACATTGGAGGGATCCCTCTCCACATTCCTGCCTTCCCTGTCCTTTGTACCACGCTTGTCCGTGCCGAGTCCCTGGATCCGCTCCTACACCTTCACTGGGAAGGAAGAGTAAGTCGCACAAAATGATAAGTGACCCCCCCAACTAACCCCGGTCATATTGACCCCCCCAACTAACCCCGGTCATAGTGACCCCCCCAACTAACCCCGGTCATAGTGACCCCCCCAACTAACCCCGGTCATAGTGACCCCCCCAACTAACCCCGGTCATAGTGACCCCCCCAACTAACCACGGTCATAGTGACCCCCCCAACTAACCCCGGTCATAGTGACACCCCCCAACTAACCCCAGTCATAGTGACCCCCCCAACTAACCCCGGTCATAGTGACACCCCCCAACTAACCCCGGTCATATTGACCCCCCCAACTAACCACGGTCATAGTGACCCCCCCAACTAACCCCGGTCATAGTGACCCCCCCAACTAACCCCGGTCATAGTGACCCCCCCAACTAACCCCGGTCATAGTGACCCCCCCAACTAACCCCGGTCATAGTGACCCCCCCAACTAACCCCGGTCATATTGACCCCCCCAACTAACCCCGGTCATAGTGACCCCCCCAACTAACCCCGGTCATAGTGACCCCCCCAACTAACCCCGGTCATATTGACCCCCCCAACTAACCCCGGTCATAGTGACCCCCCCAACTAACCCCGGTCATAGTGACACCCCCCAACTAACCCCGGTCATAGTGACACCCCCCAACTAACCCCGGTCATAGTGCCCCCCCCTAACTAACCCCGGTCATAGTGACCCCCCCAACTAACCCCGGTCATAGTGACCCCCCCTAACTAACCCCGGTCATAGTGACCCCCCCAACTAACCCCGGTCATAGTGACCCCCCCAACTAACCCCGGTCATAGTGCCCCCCCAACTAACCCCAGTCATAGTACCACCCCCAACTAACCCCGGTCATAGTGACCCCCCCAACTAACCCCGGTCATAGTGACATCCCCAACTAACCCCGGTCATAGTGACACCCCCCAACTAACCCTGGTCATAGTGACACCCCCAACTAACCCTGGTCATAGTGACACCCCCCAACTAACCCTGGTCATAGTGACACCCCCAACTAACCCCGGTCATATTGACCCCCCCAACTAACCCCGGTCATAGTGACCCCCCCAACTAACCCCGGTCATAGTGACACCCCCCAACTAACCCCGGTCATAGTGACACCCCCCAACTAACCCCGGTCATAGTGCCCCCCCCTAACCAACCCCGGTCATAGTGACCCCCCCAACTAACCCCGGTCATAGTGACCCCCCCTAACTAACCCCGGTCATAGTGACCCCCCCAACTAACCCCGGTCATAGTGACCCCCCCAACTAACCCCGGTCATAGTGCCCCCCCAACTAACCCCAGTCATAGTACCACCCCCAACTAACCCCGGTCATAGTGACCCCCCCAACTAACCCCGGTCATAGTGACATCCCCAACTAACCCCGGTCATAGTGACACCCCCCAACTAACCCCGGTCATAGTGACCCCCCCAACTAACCCCGGTCATAGTGACACCCCCCCAACTAACCCCAGTCATAGTGACCCCCCCAACTAACCCCGGTCATAGTGACACCCCCCAACTAACCCCGGTCATATTGACCCCCCCAACTAACCCCGGTCATAGTGACCCCCCCAACTAACCCCGGTCATAGTGACCCCCCCAACTAACCCCGGTCATATTGACCCCCCCAACTAACCCCGGTCATAGTGACCCCCCCAACTAACCCCGGTCATAGTGACACCCCCCAACTAACCCCGGTCATAGTGACACCCCCCAACTAACCCCGGTCATAGTGCCCCCCCCTAACTAACCCCGGTCATAGTGACCCCCCCAACTAACCCCGGTCATAGTGACCCCCCCTAACTAACCCCGGTCATAGTGACCCCCCCAACTAACCCCGGTCATAGTGACCCCCCCAACTAACCCCGGTCATAGTGACCCCCCCAACTAACCCCAGTCATAGTACCACCCCCAACTAACCCCGGTCATAGTGACCCCCCCAACTAACCCCGGTCATAGTGACACCCCCCAACTAACCCCGGTCATAGTGACACCCCCCAACTAACCCCGGTCATAGTGACACCCCCCAACTAACCCCGGTCATAGTGACCCCCCCCAACTAACCCCGGTCATAGTGCCCCCCCTAACTAACCCCGGTCATAGTGCCCCCCCCCAACTAACCCCGGTCATAGTGACACCCCCCAACTAACCCCGGTCATAGTGACATCCCCAACTAACCCCGGTCATAGTGACACCCCCCAACTAACCCCGGTCATAGTGACACCCCCAACTAACCCCAGTCATAGTGACATCCCCAACTAACCCCGGTCATAGTGACATCCCCAACTAACCCCGGTCATAGTGACACCCCCCAACTAACCCTGGTCATAGTGACACCCCCAACTAACCCCGGTCATAGTGACACCCCCCAACTAACCCCGGTCATAGTGACACCCCCCAACTAACCCCGGTCATAGTGACACCCCCAACTAACCCCAGTCATAGTGACATCCCCAACTAACCCCAGTCATAGTGACATCCCCAACTAACCCCGGTCATAGTGACACCCCCCAACTAACCCTGGTCATAGTGACACCCCCAACTAACCCTGGTCATAGTGACACCCCCCAACTAACCCTGGTCATAGTGACACCCCCAACTAACCCCGGTCATAGTGACACCCCCCAACTAACCCCGGTCATAGTGACACCCCCCAACTAACCCCGGTCATAGTGACACCCCCAACTAACCCCAGTCATAGTGACATCCCCAACTAACCCCAGTCATAGTGACATCCCCAACTAACCCCGGTCATAGTGACACCCCCCAACTAACCCTGGTCATAGTGACACCCCCAACTAACCCCAGTCATAGTGACCCCCCCAACTAACCCCGGTCATAGTGCCCCCCCCCCAACTAACCCCGGTCATAGTGACACCCCCAACTAACCCTGGTCATAGTAACAAAGAAAAAAAATCTTGCGAGCCACAATGTTCCTATGCTTAATAGACCATCAGTAACAAGTTGTTATATACTACAAGTATATCAAAGATGGATATCCAGCAGCAGACGCAGTTCACGTACTCATAACCGTGCACTAAACCGTAACATAAGATAATTACGTCGCGCTTGATTGTATGTTATATATATATCCCGCTATTCACATCCATTGTGCATAATTGTGCTAAAAAATTATGAAATTATGTAAAAAAATAGTTATTTAAATAAACCTAAGAAATATCCAAACCCTCCTGTGGAAAAGTAAATAGTATCACTTCTATGCAATTTACATACAATATATGTATAAACCTGTCAACAATCACTATAAAGTGCATATAGTGCCAAAATATATATATACAATCGTGCATAAGAAAATATTAAAGAAGTGACTAAAAACATAAAAAAGCATGCACTGCTTCATATACCATGCGACATGCAAACGCAAAAACCGCAAACTGCGTTTAAATAGCCGTGATTCAAAGTTCTTATATAAGTGTCCCAAAATTAAAATTATAAAGTGCTTCCGTGTCCATAAATATCCATAGACGTCCAAGTCATCCAATGTGCTGAATTCCAGTGCTTTAAACGATAATAGCGTGCCACAGTGCCCCCCCACAGTGGTTGCGCTCACCTTAGAGCGTGTGACACAGTGTTTAACTTGTGTCAAACCACGCTATGTAGCCACCCGCTGGGCTGTGTGCGGTAAGCCAGATTGATCTCCACTCTGGGTCAGTTAGGATCCATAATCATGAAAACAAGGAGAGACTAATAGTGTAATTCCACTTAAACGTTTATTCCAACAAAACAAATTTCCCACAAAGGGGTACTCACATTTCGTGGGTGCTGTTGTGCACCAAACAATCAAAAAGCTCCAAAGGGTATACTGTGTGGTCTGCCGCGGGGTATGTGTTTTTCCCGGCTCAGCTGTTCGCTATTCCTCTGTACGCTGCTCGCTCCGTCCTGGCCCCTCCCCTACGCGAGTCACGTGTCTTCATCACCCCCCAACTAACCCCGGTCATAGTGACACCCCCTAACTAACCCCGGTCATAGTGACACCCCCCAACTAACCCCGGTCATAGTGACCCCCCCCAACTAACCCCGGTCATAGTGACCCCCCCAACTAACCCCGGTCATAGTGACCCCCCCCAACTAACCCCGGTCATAGTGACCCCCCCCAACTAACCCCGGTCATAGTGACCCCCCCAACTAACCCCAGTCATAGTGACCCCCCCAACTAACCCCGGTCATAGTGACACCCCCCAACTAACCCCGGTCATAGTGACCCCCCCCAACTAACCCCGGTCATAGTGACCCCCCCAACTAACCCCAGTCATAGTGACCCCCCCAACTAACCCCGGTCATAGTGACACCCCCAACTAACCCCGGTCATAGTGACCCCCCCAACTAACCCCGGTCATAGTGACCCCCCCCAACTAACCCCGGTCATAGTGACACCCCCTAACTAACCCCAGTCATAGTGACACCCCCAACTAACCCCGGTCATAGTGACACCCCCAACTAACCCCAGTCATAGTGACACCCCCAACTAACCCCGGTCATAGTGACACCCCCAACTAACCCCGGTCATAGTGACACCCCCAACTAACCCCGGTCATAGTGACACCCCCCAACTAACCCCGGTCATAGTGACACCCCCCAACTAACCCCGGTCATAGTGACACCCCCCAACTAACCCCGGTCATAGTGACACCCCCAACTAACCCCGGTCATAGTGACACCCCCAACTAACCCCGGTCATAGTGACACCCCCCAACTAACCCCAGTCATAGTGACACCCCCAACTAACCCCGGTCATAGTGACACCCCCAACTAACCCCGGTCATAGTGACACCCCCCAACTAACCCCGGTCATAGTGACACCCCCCAACTAACCCCGGTCATAGTGACACCCCCAACTAACCCCGGTCATAGTGACACCCCCAACTAACCCCGGTCATAGTGACCCCCCCAACTAACCCCGGTCATAGTGACACCCCTCAACTAACCCCGGTCATAGTGACACCCCCCAACTAACCCCGGTCATAGTAACACCCCCAACTAACCCCGGTCATAGTGACACCCCCAACTAACCCCGGTCATAGTGACCCCCCCAACTAACCCCGGTCATAGTGACACCCCTCAACTAACCCCGGTCATAGTGACACCCCCAACTAACCCCAGTCATAGAGACCCCCCCAACTAACCCCGGTCATAGTGACACCCCCAACTAACCCCGGTCATAGTGACACCCCCAACTAACCCCGGTCATAGTGACACCCCCAACTAACCCCGGTCATAGTGCCCCCCCTAACTAACCCCGGTCATAGTGACACCCCCCAACTAACCCCGGTCATAGTGCCCCCCCTAACTAACCCCGGTCATAGTGCCCCCCCTAACTAACCCCGGTCATAGTGACACCCCCAACTAATCCCGGTTATAGTGGCACCCTCCCAACTAACCCCGGTCATAGTGACACCCCCCAACTAATCCCGGTTATAGTGGCACCCCCCCAACTAACCCCGGTCATAGTGACACCCTCCAACTAATCCCGGTTATAGTGGCACCCCTCCAACTAACCCCGGTCATAGTGACACCCCCCAACTAATCCCGGTTATAGTGGCACCCCCCCAACTAACCCCGGTCATAGTGACACCCTCCAACTAATCCCGGTTATAGTGGCACCCCCCCAACTAACCCCGGTCATAGTGACACCCCCAACTAACCCCAGTCATAGTGACACACCCCAACTAACCCCGGTCATAGTGACACCCCCAACTAACCCCAGTCATAGTGACACACCCCAACTAACCCCGGTCATAGTGACACCCCCCAACTAACCCCGGTCATAGTAACACCCCCAACTAACCCCGGTCATAGTGACACCCCCCAACTAACCCCCGGTCATAGTAACACCCCCAACTAACCCCGGTCATAGTGACACCCCCCAACTAACCCCGGTCATAGTGACCCCCCCAACTAACCCCCGGTCATAGTAACACCCCCAACTAACCCCCGGTCATAGTAACACCCCCAACTAACCCCGGCCATATTGACACCCCCAAACTAACCCCGGTCATAGTGCCCCCCCCAACTAACCCCAGACTGTGACGGACTCCGAACACCCTGTTGGGTATATCTGCCAAAAAGCTGTTTCTGGAACACGAGTCCAATGGATCCGACTATAGGAACCCCCAAGCACCAGACAATACCAGTCTTGGAGTATATCAGGAATAGAACTGTTTATTAGAACATGAATACCGTCTTATATACACTTGAGTAGGAGGTTCCCCCCTCCTCATCATATTATTCTGACAATACAACTGTAACCAGAAACAGAAATTAACATGAGATAATTAACTTGTCATTTAGCCAGACTGGTGACTCCGAGGTTTGTCCTTTACAGGAAAATACATAAAAAATATCCGTGCAGCGCTAACCAAGAGAATGTGAAAAATATATCAAATATAAAAAAATAAATCAGTGATTTGAAAGTAACTATAAATAATGTCACTCAACACAATACAAGCCTGTGAAGTGTATAAAAATGTCCAAAAGAAATGCACTAAGTGTAGGAATGTCCAGAGGCAATATTTATAGAGCCAAAAGACCAAAGTCAATCCGTGTGCATAGAAGGGGTCTTCTCAGACCAGGGAGGTGAAGACTGGATAACACGGCAATCAGAGGCAATACGTCATAAACATCTAGAGGGGGAATTAAAAGTGTGAGAGTACCAAGTATAAGGATATATTAAATGGCACCCCAAATCAACATTCACTCCACCCGGGTGCCCTAGTCTACTAAGACAAACATCTACTCTATCCAGCATAAGTAAACCCAGATAGAGCCTACTATAATGTGACTAAACGCAATGGGATAAAATACCCAAAAATCCTCAATAAACTCTAAAAGAGGAAGGGGAAAGGGGACAAAAAGACACATAAAATATAGAAGTACTGCAACAAAACCCCAGAAACACTCATAGCAACATCCTACAGACTAAACAGGGTGAGAGGTGTGTCGCGGCTCCAGAACCAAAATGCTCCTCACACCCGGCTAATGAAGCCATTTATGTCCCACTCGACATTCATACCGTGCGGAGAGAAGCACCTGAGCTCATAAATCCAGTAAGTTTCGAGTCGCGACACACCCCTCAGACGGGACTCACCCCTCCAATGGGGAACAAATTTGTCTATAATGACAAAGGAGGTACCTGTGGGGTCCCTATTATGACTTTCCAGGTAATGGCGGGGAACACTGTGCTTGACACAACCCTTCTTAATTTTGGCGATATGTTCATTGACCCTAATAGAGAAAGTTCTAGTAGTGCGTCCGACATATTGTCTGCCACATGGACATGTAATAAGATAAACAACTTTTATCTAGTGATCACTTTTTTATTTGTAAGGTTTTTTTATTCAATAAATCCCTTAATTTTTTTGGACCTACGCCATGGAGCCCCCCCCCCCCTTACATCCGGTGTTACCCAGTGGAGCCCCCCCTTACATCAAGTGTACCCCAGTGGAGATCCCCCCTTACATCTGGTTTCCCTCAGTGGAGCTCCCCCCTTACACCCGATGTCCCCTAGTGGAGCCCCCCTTACATCAGGTGTCCCGGCAGCAGTGTCCCCCTTACATCAAATGTACCCCCAGTGGAGCCCCCCCTTACATCAGGTGTCCCCCAGTGGAGCTCCCCCCTTACATCCGGTGTCCCCCAGTGGAGCTCCCCCTTACATCCAGTGTCCCCCAGTGGAGCTCCCCCTTACATCAAGTGTACCCCTAGTGGAGCCCCCCTTACATCAGGTGTCCTGGCAGCAGTGTCCCCCTTACATCAGGTGTCCTGGCAGCAGTGTCCCCCTTACATCAGGTGTCCTGGCAGCAGTGTCCCCCTTACATCAGGTGTCCCGGCAGCAGTGTCCCCCTTACATCAGGTGTCCCGGCAGCAGTGTCCCCCTTACATCAAATGTACCCCCAGTGGAGCCCCCCCCTTACATCAGGTGTCCCAGCAGCAGTGTCCCCCTTACATCAGGTGTCCCGGCAGCAGTGTCCCCCTTACATCAAATGTACCCCCAGTGGAGCTCCCCCTTACATCCGGTGTCCCCCAGTGGAGCTCCCCCTTACATCAAGTGTACCCCTAGTGGAGCCCCCCTTACATCAGGTGTCCCGGCAGCAGTGTCCCCCTTACATCAGGTGTCCCGGCAGCGGTGTCCCCCTTACATCAGGTGTCCCGGCAGCGGTGTCCCCCTTACATCAGGTGTCCCGGCAGCGGTGTCCCCCTTACATCAGGTGTCCCAGCAGCTGTGTCCCCCTTACATCAGGTGTACCCCTAGTGGAGCCCCCCCTTACATCAGGTGTACTCCTAGTGTAGCTCCCTCCCTTACATCCGGTGTCCCCCAGTGGAGCCCCCCTTACATCAGGTGTCTCGGCAGCGGTGTCCCCCTTACATCAGGTGTACCCCTAGTGGAGCCCCCCCCTTATATCAGGTGTACTCCTAGTGGAGCCCCCCCCTTATATCAGGTGTACTCCTAGTGGAGCCCCCCCCCTTACATCAGGTGTCCCAGCAGCGGTGTCCCCCTTACATCAGATGTACCCCTTGTGGAGCCCCCCCTTACATCAGGTGTCCCGGCAGCGGAGTCTCCGCCGCCATTACAGAGAACTAGAAGTACTAACAGGTCTGCTAATAGAAATTGAACTGCCGCCGACCCCCCCCCCCCCCGTTCCGCTGCCTTTCCCACAACAGGTCACAGACCGGAAGGAGGCCGTTGGGCGCAGGGGGGGTCGGCGGTAGCTTAATTTCTATTGGCAGCCACCCAGCTGGCTCCGCCTCTTGTTTGTTCCCCTCAGCGAGTGACCTGTTACTTCTGGTTTTCTGTAAAATGGCGGCCGGCGGAAACGCGGAAACAATTAATGCCGGCCGCAGACCTCGAGCAGCGGGTGGTGGCGAAAAAATGGGAAAACACGGATTTCCGAGGACGTTTCCCGGGAAACGCTAAAAGCGGGACAAAGGTCTAAATCCCGGGAATGTCCTGGAAAATTCGGGACAGTTGGCAAGTATCAGCATCTGCTATGAGTCCCCAAAGTGTGAAGCAGTCACTATTTCTGATATGGCATATAGACCCTATACAGGGACCCCAGAGTCTGTGTGTCTTGGGGGGACATTACTCTAAGGGTCCCCCCAGATATACATCTCACAAAGAGTATTGTCCCCTTAAAATCCAGGGCCCATAATCAGAAGGCAAGAGGTCAGCATTCAGTCCTCTCCAAAAGTCTCTGTCCCGGGTGACACCCCTCAACTAACCCCGGTCATAGTGACCCCCCCAGCTAACCCCGGTCATAGTGACCCCCCCCAGATAACCCCGGTCATAGTGACCCCCAAGCTAACCCCGGTCATAGTGACCCCCCCAGATAACCCCGGTCATAGTGACCCCCCCCAGATAACCCCGGTCATAGTGACCCCCCCAGCTAACCCCGGTCATAGTGACCCCCCCAGATAACCCCGGTCATAGTGACCCCCCCCAGATAACCCCGGTCATAGTGACCCCCCCAGCTAACCCCGGTCATAGTGACCCCCCCAGATAACCCCGGTCATAGTGACCCCCCCAGCTAACCCCGGTCATAGTGACCCCCCCCAGATAACCCCGGTCATAGTGACCCCCAAGCTAACCCCGGTCATAGTGACCCCCCCAGATAACCCCGGTCATAGTGACCCCCAAGCTAACCCCGGTCATAGTGACCCCCCCAGATAACCCCGGTCATAGTGACCCCCCCCAGATAACCCCGGTCATAGTGACACACCCCCCAGCTAAACCCTGTCATAGTGACACCCCCCAACTAACCCCGGTCATAGTGACACCCCTCAACTAACCCCGGTCATAGTGACACCCCTCAACTAACCCCGGTCATACTGACACCCCTCAACTAACCCCGGTCATACTGACACCCCTCAACTAACCCCGGTCATAGTGACACCCCTCAACTAACCCCGGTCATACTGACACCCCTCAACTGACCCCGGTCATAGTGACACCCCTCAACTGACCCCGGTCATAGTGACACCCCCAACTAACCCCGGTCATAGTGACACCCCCCAACTAACCCCGGTCATACTGACACCCCTCAACTAACCCCGGTCATACTGACACCCCTCAACTAACCCCGGTCATACTGACACCCCTCAACTAACCCCGGTCATACTGACACCCCTCAACTAACCCCGGTCATACTGACACCCCTCAACTAACCCCGGTCATAGTGACACCCCCAACTAACCCCGGTCATACTGACACCCCTCAACTAACCCCGGTCATAGTGACACCCCTCAACTAACCCCAGTCATAGTGACACCCCCCAACTAACCCCAGTCATAGTGACACCCCCAACTAACCCCGGTCATAGTAACACCCCTCAACTGACCCCAGTCATAGTGACACCCCTCAACTAACCCCGGTCATAGTGACCCCCCCCAGCTAACCCCGGTCATAGTGACCCCCCAGCTAACCCCAGTCATAGTGACCCCCCAGCTAACCCCGGTCATAGTGACCCCCCCAACTAACCCCGGTCATAGTGACCCCCCAGCTAACCCCGGTCATAGTGACATCCCCAACTAACCCCGGTCATAGTGACCCCCCCAACTAACCCCGGTCATAGTGACCCCCCCAACTAACCCCGGTCATAGTGACCCCCCCAACTAACCCCGGTCATAGTGACCCACCCAACTAACCCCGGTCATAGTGACACCCCTCAACTAACCCCGGTCATAGTGACATCCCCAACTAACCCCGGTCATAGTGACCCACCCAACTAACCCTGGTCATAGTGACACCCCCAGCTAACCCCGGTCATAGTGACCCCCCCAACTAACCCCGGTCATAGTGACCCCCCCAACTAACCCCGGTCATAGTGACCCCCCCAACTAACCCCGGTCATAGTGACCCCCCCAGCTAACCCCGGTCATAGTGACACCCCCAACTAACCCCGGTCATAGTGACCCCCCCAACTAACCCCGGTCATAGTGACCCCCCCAACTAACCCCAGTCATAGTGACACCCCCCAACTAACCCCGGTCATAGTGACACCCCCCAACTAACCCCAGTCATAGTGACCCCCCAACTAACCCCGGTCATAGTGACCCCCCAACTAACCCCGGTCATAGTGACACCCCCCAACTAACCCCGGTCATAGTGACACCCCCCAACTAACCCCAGTCATAGTGACCCCCCAACTAACCCCGGTCATAGTGACCCCCCAACTAACCCCGGTCATAGTGACACCCCCAACTAACCCCGGTCATAGTGACACCCCCAACTAACCCCGGTCATAGTGACATCCCCAACTAACCCCGGTCATAGTGACCCCCCCAACTAACCCCGGTCATAGTGACATCCCCAACTAACCCCGGTCATAGTGACATCCCCAACTAACCCCGGTCATAGTGACCCCCCCCAACTAACCCCGGTCATAGTGACATCCCCAACTAACCCCGGTCATAGTGACATCCCCAACTAACCCCGGTCATAGTGACATCCCCAACTAACCCCGGTCATAGTGACACCCCCCAACTAACCCCAGTCATAGTGACCCCCCAACTAACCCCGGTCATAGTGACCCCCCAACTAACCCATGTACAGGCCATATGATGGTCACCCTGGAGGAGGGATGATGGGGGTTATCCCATAGGATGGTGTTGCTGGTACTTGTAGTTGTGAAGTGGTGGGGGAGGATGGGTTTCCTGAGTGGTTCTGCTCCAGATGTGACTCTTCCCACAATCCCCCCCCTGCCCCCCCGCTCCAACCGCCGCCACATGTTCCAGCTGCAGGAGATTTAACCCTTTCATGGAATCTGAGCATTTCCATTTCTGTATGATGACTGCATGGGGTGTGTGTGATGACTGTGTGCATGGGGTGTGTATGATGACTGTGCATGGAGTGTGTATGATGACTGTGCATGGGGTGTGTATGATGACTGCATGGGGTGTGTGTGATGACTGTGCATGGGGTGTGTATGATGACTGTGCATGGAGTGTGTATGATGACTGTGCATGGGGTGTGTATGATGACTGTGTGCATGGGGTGTGTATGATGACTGTGCATGGAGTGTGTATGATGACTGTGCATGGGGTGTGTGTGATGACTGTGTGCATGGGGTGTGTATGATGACTGTGCATGGAGTGTGTATGATGACTGTGCATGGGGTGTGTATGATGACTGTGCATGGGGTGTGTATGATGACTGTGCATGGAGTGTGTATGATGACTGTGCATGGAGTGTGTATGATGACTGTGCATGGAGTGTGTATGATGACTGTGCATGGGGTGTGTATGATGACTGTGCATGGAGTGTGTATGATGACTGTGCATGGGGTGTGTATGATGACTGCGCATGGAGTGTGAATGATGACTGTGTGCATGGAGTGTGTATGATGACTGTGCATGGAGTGTGTATGATGACTGTGCATGGGGTGTGTATGATGACTGTGCATGGGGTGTGTATGATGACTGTGTGCATGGGTTGTGTATGATGACTGTGCATGGGGTGTGTATGATGACTGTGCATGGAGTGTGTATGATGACTGTGCATGGGGTGTGTATGATGACTGCGCATGGAGTGTGAATGATGACTGTGTGCATGGAGTGTGTATGATGACTGTGCATGGAGTGTGTATGATGACTGTGCATGGGGTGTGTATGATGACTGTGCATGGGGTGTGTATGATGACTGTGTGCATGGGTTGTGTATGATGACTGTGCATGGGGTGTGTATGATGACTGCGCATGGAGTGTGAATGATGACTGTGTGCATGGAGTGTGTATGATGACTGTGCATGGAGTGTGTATGATGACTGTGCATGGGGTGTGTATGATGACTGTGCATGGGGTGTGTATGATGACTGTCCATGGGGTGTGTATGATGACTGTGCATGGAGTGTGTATGATGACTGTGCATGGAGTGTGTATGATGACTGTGCATGGGGTGTGTATGATGACTGTGCATGGGGTGTGTATGATGACTGTCCATGGGGTGTGTATGATGACTGTGCATGGAGTGTGTATGATGACTGTGCATGGAGTGTGTATGATGACTGTGCATGGAGTGTGTATGATGACTGTGCATGGAGTGTGTATGATGACTGCGCATGGGGTGTGTATGATGACTGCATGGGGTGTGTGTGATGACTGTGCATGGGGTGTGTATGATGACTGTGCATGGAGTGTGTATGATGACTGTGCATGGAGTGTGTATGATGACTGTGCATGGAGTGTGTATGATGACTGTGCATGGAGTGTGTATGATGACTGCGCATGGGGTGTGTATGATGACTGCATGGGGTGTGTGTGATGACTGTGCATGGGGTGTGTATGATGACTGTGCATGGGGTGTGTATGATGACTGTGCATGGGGTGTGTATGATGGCTGTGCATGGGGTGTGTATGATGACTGTGCATGGAGTGTGTATGATGACTGTGCATTGGGTGTGTATGATGACTGTGCATTCTGGTGTGTATGATGACTGTGCATGGAGTGTGTATGATGACTGTGCATGGGGTGTGTGTGATGACTGTGCATGGGGTGTGTATGATGACTGTGCATTCTGGTGTGTATGATGACTGTGTGCATGGGGTGTGTATGATGACTGTGCATGGGGTGTGTATGATGACTGTGCATGGGGTGTGTATGATGACTGCATGGGGGGTGTATGATGACTGTGCATGGGGTGTGTATGATGACTGTGCATTCTGGTGTGTATGATGACTGTGCATGGAGTGTGTATGATGACTGTGCATTCTGGTGTGTATGATGACTGTGCATGGGGTGTGTATGATGACTGTGCATTCTGGTGTGTATGATGACTGTGTGCATGGGGTGTGTATGATGACTGTGCATGGGGTGTGTATGATGACTGTGCATGGGGTGTGTATGATGACTGCATGGGGGGTGTATGATGACTGTGCATGGGGTGTGTATGATGACTGTGCATGGAGTGTGTATGATGACTGTGCATGGGGTGTGTATGATGACTGTGCATGGGGTGTGTATGATGACTGTGCATGGAGTGTGTATGATGACTGTCCATGGGGTGTTTATGATGACTGTGTGTATGATGACTGTGCATGGGGTGTGTATGATGACTGTGTGCATGGGGTGTGTATGATGACTGTGCATGGGGTGTGTATGATGACTGTGCATGGGGTGTGTATGATGACTGTGTGCATGGGGTGTGTATGATGACTGTGCATGGGGTGTGTATGATGACTGTGCATGGAGTGTGTATGATGACTGTGCATGGGGTGTGTATGATGACTGTGTGCATGGAGTGTGTATGATGACTGCTCATGGGGTGTGTATGATGACTGTGCATGGAGTGTGTATGATGACTGTGCATGGGGTGTGTATGATGACTGTCCATGGAGTGTGTATGATGACTGTGCATGGAGTGTGTATGATGACTGTGCATGGGGTGTGTATGATGACTGTCCATGGGGTGTGTGTGATGACTGTGCATGGGGTGTGTATGATGACTGTGCATGGGGTGTGTATGATGACTGTGCATGGGGTGTGTATGATGACTGTGCATGGAGTGTGTATGATGACTGTGCATGGAGTGTGTATGATGACTGTGCATGGGGTGTGTATGATGACTGTGCATGGGGTGTGTATGATGACTGTGCATGGGGTGTGTATGATGACTGTGCATGGAGTGTGTATGATGACTGTGCATGGGGTGTGTATGATGACTGTGCATGGAGTGTGTATGATGACTGCTCATGGGGTGTGTATGATGACTGCATGGGGTGTGTGTGATAGCTGCGCATGGGGTGTGTATGATGACTGCATGGGGTGTGTATGATGACTGCATGGGGTGTGTATGATGACTGTGCATGGAGTGTGTATGATGCCTGTGCATGGGGTGTGTATGATGACTGTGTGCATGGGGTGTGTATGATGACTGTGTGCATGGGGTGTGTATGATGACTGTGCATGGGGTGTGTATGATGACTGCATGGGGTGTGTATGATGACTGTGCATGGAGTGTGTATGATGACTGTGCATGGGGTGTGTATGATGACTGTGCATGGGGTGTGTATGATGACTGCATGGGGTGTGTATGATGACTGTGCATGGGGTGTGTATGATGACTGTGTGCATGGGGGGTGTATGATGACTGTGCATGGAGTGTGCATGGGGTGTGTATGATGACTGTGCATGGGGTGTGTATGATGACTGTGCATGGGGTGTGTATGATGACTGCATGGGGTGTGTATGATGACTGTGCATGGGGTGTGTATGATGACTGTGCATGGGGTGTGTATGATGACTGTGTGCATGGGGTGTGTATGATGACTGTGCATGGGGTGTGTATGATGACTGTGCATGGGGTGTGTATGATGACTGCATGGGGTGTGTATGATGACTGTGCATGGAGTGTGTATGATGACTGTGCATGGGGTGTGTATGATGACTGCATGGGGTGTGTATGATGACTGTGCATGGAGTGTGTATGATGACTGTGTGCATGGAGTGTGTATGATGACTGTGCATGGGGTGTGTATGATGACTGCATGGGGTGTGTATGATGACTGTGCATGGGGTGTGTATGATGACTGTGTGCATGGGGGGTGTATGATGACTGTGCATGGAGTGTGTATGATGACTGTGCATGGGGTGTGTATGATGACTGTGCATGGGGTGTGTATGATGACTGTGCATGGGGTGTGTATGATGACTGCATGGGGTGTGTATGATGACTGTGCATGGGGTGTGTATGATGACTGCATGGGGTGTGAATGATGACTGTGCATGGGGTGTGTATGATGACTGTGCATGGAGTGTGTATGATGACTGTCCATGGGGTGTGTATGATGACTGTGCATGGAGTGTGTATGATGACTGTGTGCATGGAGTGTGTATGATGACTGTGCATGGAGTGTGTATGATGACTGTGCATGGGGTGTGTATGATGACTGTGCATGGGGTGTGTATGATGACTGTGCATGGGGTGTGTATGATGACTGTGCATGGGGTGTGTATGATGACTGTGCATGGGGTGTGTATGATGACTGTGCATGGGGTGTGTATCATGACTGTGTGTGTGATGACTGTGCATGGGGTGTGTATGATGACTGTGCATGGAGTTTGTATGATGGCTGTGCATGGGGTGTGTATGATGACTGTGCATGGAGTGTGTATGATGACTGCATGGGGTGTGTATGATGACTGTGCATGGGGTGTGTATGATGACTGTGCATGGAGTGTGTATGATGACTGCATGGGGTGTGTATGATGACTGTGCATGGGGTGTGTATGATGACTGCATGGGGTGTGTATGATGACTGTGCATGGGGTGTGTATGATGACTGTGCATGGGGTGTGTATGATGACTGTGCATGGAGTTTGTATGATGGCTGTGCATGGGGTGTGTATGATGACTGTGCATGGAGTGTGTATGATGACTGCATGGGGTGTGTATGATGACTGTGCATGGGGTGTGTATGATGACTGTGCATGGGGTGTGTATGATGACTGTGCATGGGGTGTGTATGATGACTGCATGGAGTGTGTATGATGACTGTCCATGGGGTGTGTATGATGACTGTGCATGGGGTGTGTATGATGACTGCATGGGGTGTGTATGATGACTGTGCATGGGGTGTGTATGATGACTGTGCATGGGGTGTGTATGATGACTGCATGGAGTGTGTATGATGACTGTGCATGGGGTGTGTATTATTGTTGGTACCCCTGCAGCACTTGATGGGAAGATATGTCGGACCCAGAGACCCCTCTATACAGGCATGAGACCACACTCTGTATTCAGGGATCGGGGGGGTTCTGTATTCTGGGATCGGGGGGTTCTGTATTCGGGGATTGGGGGGTTCTGTATTCGGGGATTGGGGGGGCTCTGTATTCAGGGATCGGGGGGGCTCTGTATTCAGGGATCGGGGGTTCTGTATTCTGGGATCGGGGGGTTCTGTATTTGGGGATTGGGGGGGTTCTGTATTCGGGGATCGGGGGGGTTCTGTATTCAGGGATCGGGGGTTCTGTATTCTGGGATTGGGGGTTCTGTATTTGGGGATTGGGGGGTTCTGTATTCCGGGATTGGGGGGGTTCTGTATTCAGGGATCGGGGGGGCTCTGTATTCAGGGATCGGGGGTTCTGTATTCAGGGATCAGGGGGTTCTGTATTCGGGGAGGGGGGTTCTGTATTCGGGGGGTTCTGTATTCTGGGAGGGGGGTTCTGTATTCGGGGAGGGGGGTTCTGTATTCGGGGAGGGGGGTTCCGTATTCAAGGATCGGGGGGGTTCTGTATTTAGGGATCGGGGGGTTCTGTATTTAGGGATCGGGGGGTTCCGTATTCAGGTATTCAGGGATGGGGGGTCCGTATTCGGGGAGGGGGGTTCTGTATTCGGGGAGGGGGGGTCCGTATTCGGGGAGGGGGGTTCTGTATTCAGGGATGGGGGTTCTGTATTCAGGGATGGGGGGTCCGTATTCGGGGAGGGGGGTTCTGTATTCGGGGAGGGGGGTCCGTATTCGAGGAGGGGGTTCTGTATTCAGGGATTGGGGGGGGTTCTGTATTCAGGGATCGGAGGGTTCTGTATTCAGGGATCGGGGGGTTCTGTATTCAGGGATTGGGGGGGTTCTGTATTCCGGGATCGGGGGGGTTCTGTATTCAGGGATTGGGGGGTTCTGTATTCAGGGATTGGGGGGGTTCTGTATTCAGGGATTGGGGGGGTTCTGTATTCCGGGATTGGGGGGGTTCTGTATTCCGGGATCGGGGGGGTTCTGTATTCAGGGATGGGGAGGTCCGTATTCGGGGAGGGGGTCCATGTATTCAGGGATCGGGGGGTTCTATATTCGGGGATCGGGGGGTTCTGTATTCAGGGATTGGGGGGGTTCTGTATTCCGGGATCGGGGGTGTTCTGTATTCAGGGATTGGGGGGTTCTGTATTCAGGGATTGGGGGGGTTTGGTATTCAGGGATCGGGGGGGTTCTGTATTCAGGGATTGGGGGGGTTCTGTATTCCGGGATCGGGGGGGTTCTGTATTCAGGGATGGGGAGGTCCGTATTCGGGGAAGGGGTCCATGTATTCAGGGATCGGGGGGTTCTGTATTCGGGGATCGGGGGGTTCTGTATTCAGGGATTGGGGGGGTTCTGTATTCCGGGATCGGGGGTGTTCTGTATTCAGGGATCGGGGGTGTTCTGTATTCAGGGATCGGGGGTGTTCTGTATTCAGGGATCGGGGGGTTCTGTATTCAGGGATTGGGGGGTTCTGTATTCGGGGATCGGGGGGTTCTGTATTCAGGGATCGGGGGGGTTCTGTATTCAGGGAGTGGGGGGGTTCTGTATTCAGGGATCGGGGGGGTTCTGTATTCAGGGATTGGGGGGGTTCTGTATTCCGGGATCGGGGGGGTTCTGTATTCAGGGATGGGGAGGTCCGTATTCGAGGAGGGGGTCCATGTATTCAGGGATCGGGGGTTCTGTATTCAGGGATTGGGGGGTTCTGTATTCAGGGATCGGGGGGGTTCTGTATTCAGGGATTGGGGGTTCTGTATTCAGGGATCGGGGGGGTTCTGTATTCAGGGATCGGGGGGGTTCTGTATTCAGGGATCGGGGGGGTTCTGTATTCGGGGATCGGGGGGTTCTGTATTCAGGGATTGGGGGGTTCTGTATTCAGGGATCGGGGGGGTTCTGTATTCAGGGATTGGGGGTTCTGTATTCAGGGATCGGGGGGGTTCTGTATTCAGGGATCGGGGGGGTTCTGTATTCAGGGATTGGGGGGGTTCTGTATTCAGGGATCGGGGGGTTCTGTATTCAGGCATTGGGGGTTCTGTATTCAGGGATCGGGGGGGTTCTGTATTCCAGGATTGGGGGGGTTCTGTATTCCGGGATCGGGGGGGTTCTGTATTCAGGGATGGGGAGGTCTGTATTCGGGGAGGGGGTCCATGTAGTAAGGGATCGGGGGGTTCTGTATTCAGGGATCGGGGGGGTTCTGTACTCCGGAATCGGGGGGGTTCTGTATTCATGGATTGGGGGGTTCTGTATTCAGGGATCGGGGTGTTCTGTATTCAGGGATTGGGGGGTTCTGTATTCAGGGATTGGGGGGGTTTGGTATTCAGGGATCGGGGGGGTTCTGTATTCAGGGATTGGGGGGGTTCTGTATTCCGGGATCGGGGGGGTTCTGTATTCAGGGATGGGGAGGTCCGTATTCGGGGAGGGGGTCCATGTATTCATGGATTGGGGGGTTCTGTATTCCGGGATCGGGGGTGTTCTGTATTCAGGGATTGGGGGGTTCTGTATTCAGGGATTGGGGGGGTTTGGTATTCAGGGATCGGGGGGGTTCTGTATTCAGGGATTGGGGGGGTTCTGTATTCCGGGATCGGGGGGGTTCTGTATTCAGGGATGGGGAGGTCCGTATTCGGGGAGGGGGTCCATGTATTCAGGGATCGGGGGGTTCTGTATTCGGGGATCGGGGGGTTCTGTATTCAGGGATTGGGGGGGTTCTGTATTCCGGGATCGGGGGTGTTCTGTATTCAGGGATCGGGGGTGTTCTGTATTCAGGGATCGGGGGGTTCTGTATTCAGGGATTGGGGGGTTCTGTATTCGGGGATCGGGGGGTTCTGTATTCAGGGATCGGGGGGGTTCTGTATTCAGGGAGTGGGGGGGTTCTGTATTCAGGGATCGGGGGGGTTCTGTATTCAGGGATTGGGGGGGTTCTGTATTCCGGGATCGGGGGGGTTCTGTATTCAGGGATGGGGAGGTCCGTATTCGAGGAGGGGGTCCATGTATTCAGGGATCGGGGGTTCTGTATTCAGGGATTGGGGGGTTCTGTATTCAGGGATCGGGGGGGTTCTGTATTCGGGGATCGGGGGGTTCTGTATTCAGGGATTGGGGGGTTCTGTATTCAGGGATCGGGGGGGTTCTGTATTCAGGGATTGGGGGTTCTGTATTCAGGGATCGGGGGGGTTCTGTATTCAGGGATCGGGGGGGTTCTGTATTCAGGGATTGGGGGGGTTCTGTATTCAGGGATCGGGGGGTTCTGTATTCAGGCATTGGGGGTTCTGTATTCAGGGATCGGGGGGGTTCTGTATTCCAGGATTGGGGGGGTTCTGTATTCCGGGATCGGGGGGGTTCTGTATTCAGGGATGGGGAGGTCTGTATTCGGGGAGGGGGTCCATGTAGTAAGGGATCGGGGGGTTCTGTATTCAGGGATTGGGGGGTTCTGTACTCCGGAATCGGGGGGGTTCTGTATTCATGGATTGGGGGGTTCTGTATTCAGGGATCGGGGTGTTCTGTATTCAGAGATTGGGGGGGTTCTGTATTCGGGGAGGGGGGGGGTTCAGTATTCAGGGATCAGGGGGTTCTGTATTCAGGGATTGGGGGGTTCTGTACTCCGGAATCGGGGGGGTTCTGTATTCAGGGATTGGGGGGGTTCTGTATTCGGGGAGGGGGGGGTCCGTATTCGGAGAGGGGGGTTCTGTATTCAGGGATCGGGGGGCTTTTAGATGACGTCTCATTGTGTGGAATGTATTTTCTTCGGAATAACAATGACATTGGAGGCCAATTTTCCGCGGATGACGTGTGGAGAAAACATCTGGATTGTCCCCATCTGGCCGAGTCGCTTCCATTGAGCAATTCACACAACGCGGATGGGAAGGAGGTTCAGACGGTGTGTTGTGGCGCCACCTTGTGGCCTGTGTAGGAAGGGCAGGGAATGATTGCTCAGTGTGGGGAATGTATTATTGGCGGAGTTCCTCCACAGTCTGATCCACATTTCTCTGTTTTGTTAGGTGGGAAGTGAATACGGCGTACTGCAACTCCATCCAAGAGCTGCCCCCCTACAGCAACCCCCAGAGGCTCCTCAACATCATCGACATGGCCGTCTTTGACTTCCTGATAGGTAAGTTGTACAAACCCCCCCCATTAGGAAGCGCTCTCCTTGCAGAGCCTGTTCTCTGCATGCCAGGGGCCCGGTCAGCTGGGAGCACCCCACAGTGATCCCCGGCCTGCTGGGAGCGCCCCACAGTGATCCCCGGCCTGCTGGGAGTGCCCCACAGTGTACCCCGGCCCGCTGGGAGCACCCCACAGTGTACCCCGGCCCGCTGGGAGCGCCCCACAGTGTACCCCGGCCCGCTGGGAGCACCCCACAGTGTAGCCCGGCCCGCTGGGAGCACCCCACAGTGACCCCGGCCCGCTGGGAGCGCCCCACAGTGATCCAGGCCTGCAAAGAGCACCCCACAGTGACTCCCGGCCCGCTGGGAGTGCCCCACAGTGATCCCGGCCTGCAAAGAGCACCCCACAGTGACCCCCGGCCCGCTGGGAGTGCCCCATAGAGCTGCACAGATACTCCATCATGTGTTTCTCCCCACAGGGAACATGGATCGCCATCACTACGAGATATTCACCCAGTTTGGAGATGACGGTTTCCTGCTACACCTGGATAATGCCAGAGGGTGGGTGACATATCCATAGTAACAGTAGGCTCCGCCTTCCCAACGCGCTGCTTATCTGCTGCTGGCTGTATTACAGGTTTGGACAACATTCCCACGACGAGATGACCATCCTGGCTCCTCTCTACCAATGCTGCAGGTGAGTCCCCCCTCCATAGTTTCCCCCTCCATAGTCCCCCCTCCATAGTCCCTCCCATAGTCCTTCCCATAGTTCACCCCATATTCCCTCCCCATAGTCCCTCCCATAGTCAATCCTCCCCATAGTCCCACCTCATAGCCCCCCTCCCCATAGTCTCCCCTCCCCATAGACCCTCCCCATAGTCCTTCCCCATAGTCCCTCCTCTCGTAGTCCCCCCCTTATAGTTCCACCCCATAGTCCCCCTCCCCATAGTCCCCCTCCCCATAGTTCCCCCCTCATAGTCGTCCCACCCCATAGTCCCCCCTCCCCATAGTCCCACCCCATAGTCCCCCCTCCCATAGTCCCTCCCATAGTCCCTCCCATAGTCCCCCCTCCCATAGTCCCTCCCATAGTCCCCCCTCCCATAGTCCCTCCCATAGTCTCCCCTCCCATAGTCCCTCCCATAGTCCCCCCTCCCATAGTCCCTCCCCATGGTCCCCCTCCCATAGTCCCTCCCCATGGTCCCCCTCCCATAGTCACCACTGGTGAGGCTGGAGCCTGCCTGGCCGATTCCTGAAGCGTAAACCGTGATCTGTGTAATTTTTTTTTAAAGCTCCCGGCCTAAAGCTGCCTGTGACAGACCTAGCCGGGACAGAGGCTTTTGGAGGGGACTGGATGCCAACCTCTTGCCAACCGATTATGGGCCCTGGCATTTGGGAGAACAGTGCTCTTTGTGAACTGTATGCCTGGGGACCCTTGAGGTGGCATTACTTTAGATTCAGGTCCATAGCCCCCCAAGACACACAGACTCTGGGAACCCTGTATATCCCATTGTGATGGGAGTCACTAATAGGGGCACAAGGTGAATGAGAACCCCACTATGATCTGTGCTAGTTAGACTCAATGCTGTATATATGTATATATAATGTGTGCTGTCTCATTGTGTTGCTGTGCTAGTTTGGGGTGGGGCTGTATTCCAATGTTCTATTGTGTCTGATATTCTGGGATGTTTATCTCTATGGAGGGAGGGGGGATTCCTCCAGCAGCCCCCTGCTGATAAGACTGTTTACTGATAAGTTTGAACACACCTGACTTGTGTGTCTATTGTCATTGGACAGTTTAACCCGCCCTCTTTTCCAAGGGTGGGGGGGGGAGTCTCTGAGTTATTTTATCTGTTGTGTCCATGTGTGATAATAAAGGAGTTGATTCCTGGTTGACCCTCAAGGCAGAGCTTTGTCTCGTATTTGGGGGGAGAATTATTCGTGTGGGTTTCTTGTTCAGCTGATTGGAGTGTTCGGTAGCTGCCTTGGTGTTTGGGAAGAGAATGTCCTAAACGACTTTAACCCCTTTTCATATTCGGTGGGGTTGTTACAACTGGTGGCAAGCAGCGGGATCATTTCCACAGCCCAGAAGGACAGCTACAAGAGGACACAGGCCAATGGAAGCACAGTATGAATGGCTAAAGCGCTCTACCCTCAAGGACTTACTGGAGAACCGGGGCTGACCGGCCAACAACCGTAAGAAGAGGGACATTATCACAGAACTAGTCGAAATGGATAGAGCCGAAAGACCCAACATAACCGAAAGGCCCAGCATAACAGACAGGACACCCGAAGAGGCAAGTTTTGATCGGGCTGGTAAAGTAAGACTGGCACATTATGGTCCTAACCCTACAGCGCAGATCATAGACCTAGTTATAGTGGCTGTGGAGGCAAATTGGCTACAGCAAAGAGGTGCTGCAGCAGCAGAAGTCACAGCAGCACCAACTGAAAGGAGAGGTACAGATACCAGGAGAGGAGAGGAGAGATACCAGCCACCATGGAAGAGGAATTCAGAAGGAGGTTGCGAGAGATGCAGATACAGCACAGAGGACCGGTATCAGAGCAGGTCCTGCTGGGATGGTTTGATTCTATCCGCTGTGAACTCTGGAAGGAAGCGCTAGCCCGTGAGCAGCGTCACCAGGGAAAAGTTCTCCCCTCCATCCATGTAAGGTACTGGTCGCAGTATGAAGTACAAATGCTGTTATTGGGGGAACAACCGAACCAGGAGTGGACAGCTGAGTTAAGCAGGCTGATCCGGGCAGAGATGCAGTTGGAATAGAGCTACAGAGCCCTCCAGTGGTATGTAGCCCAAGAGTGCCCATGGACAGTGGATGACAGCCCCACGGAAGGCTTTGACTATGATGGCCTGGGATTGTTGTATTGGAGGCTGTCCAGGGACCCTGACTTTGGGAGCGATCAGGAGTGGCTTTTGGAGGAAATAATGGAGCACAGAGAGCGAAGACTGAATGTCTCAGAAGTGCACTGGGCACTGGAAGATTTGGAGTTTCTGGCCGTTCAGGAATGGGAGCTGGAGATCGCCTACAGACAGCTGCTAGACTCTGCTCAGCAGCAGGGTGGTGCTCCCTTTGCCTGGGACTATCAGGAAATACCAGTTGACAATTTCGAAATCCTGGCTGAAGAATCGGCAGTGGAAAATCTGGAGATGGCCATCCCCAAAGCTGAAGTGCTGACAACAGGGCAGAGTTCCACTAACCTCTGCCCAGCACTGATAGCATTTTCTGGGTTCCACGGACATGAGATTGTGAACTTCTATCCCCAGTCACCAGTTGCAGAGACATGGGATTTGATAGACATTTCTGCTGAGGAAGAACAACCTGATGAGCCTCCAGCAGAAGAGCTGTGTGACAGACCTAGCCGGGACAGAGGCGCTGGTATCGGGGCCAAATTTCAGTGTGCTCTGCCCAGCACCAACAGCAGTATTTGTGGAGTTGCAAGGAACTTCCCCAGCTGAGGCGCTGGTCACCGGACAGAGGGTCCAAGACCTCTGCCCCACACCTGTGGCAGTTCCGGAGGCTCATGGTGAGAAGGTGGCGGTCACTTCCCAGTGGATTTCAGAGATGCAGGGAGGAGAAGCAGCCATTTTCCTGCCACAACAAGGGTTCGTGCACCTGGGAGACAATACCAGTGAAAGGGAGTTCCAACAGCAGACGGCGCCCCAGAATGATGAACCAACCCAGCTGAATCGCTGGCAACTGGGCAGAGTGCTACCAACCTCTGCCCAGCACCGGCAACAACTACAGAGTTCCAGGGAGCCGGGGCAGTCGGCCTCCCTCCCCAACAGTTAGCCGGAGCAGATGGTGTGGGGTTTCCAGCAGAAGGACTGGCAACAGGGCCGAGTACTGCTGGCTTCTGCCCTCAACTAACAGAGGACGAATTTCCTGTAAAGGTGGATGGGGCTTCAATCTCCACCTGTATACTCCAGGGATGCTGGGCAGTCGGCCTAGATCCCCAACAGCATGACGGAGTGAGCCCAGTCCCCCTGTCTTCTCTCCAGCGGCAGAAAGGACTCCAGGGAGAAGGGCCAGTCCAGGCCTCTCCCCAGCGGCGGATATGTTCTCTGAGAGAGGCAGAGGTTGGCTGGGTGAGTAATACTCTGTTTGGAACAATTTGTTTGGGGTACTGTGTGGGTACAGGCAGTAGAGGACTGGAACTATGGACTAACTTCGGAGTCAACCCGTCTGGGGTCTCCTCCTGTGTTAGTCTCCTACCGAAAGGGGAGAAATGTCACAGACCTAGCCAGAACAGAGGCTTTTGGAGGGTACTGAATGCCAGCCTCTTGCCAACCGATAATGGGCCCTGGCATTTGGAGGAACAGTGATCTTTGTGAACTGTATGCCTGGGGACCCTTGAGGTGGCATTTCTTTAGATTCAGGTCCATGTCCCCCAAGACACACAGACTCTGGGGACCCTGTATATCCCATTGTGATGGGAGTCACTAATAGGGGCACAAGGTGAATGAGAACCCCACTATGATCTGTGCTAGTTAGACTCAATGCTGTATATATAATATGTGCTGTCTCATTGTGTTGTGTACTATTTTGGGGTGGGGCTGTATTCCAGTGTTCTATTGTGTCTGATATTCTGGGATGTTTATCTTTATGGAGGAAGGGGGGATTCCTCCAGCAGCCCCCTGCTGATAAGACTGTTTACTGATAAGTTTGAACACACCTGACTTGTGTGTCTATTGTCATTGGACAGTTTAACCCGCCCTCTTTTCCAAGGGTGGGGGGGGGAGTCTCTGAGTTATTTTATCTGTTGTGTTCATGTGTGATAATAAAGGAGTTGATTCCTGGTTGACCCTCAAGACAGAACGTCTCATATTTGGGGGGAGAGTTATTCGTGTGGGTTTCTTGTTCGGCTGATCGGAGTGTTCTGTAGCTGCCTTTGTGTTCGTGAATGGAATGTCCTAAACGACTTTAACCCCTTTCATACTCGGTGGGGTCGTTACACTGCCCAAACATTGCACTTTGTTCACCCGGTGGGCTAAATGGTAGAAAACGCTCGATGTGGACGGGGGAGTTCCTACCGATGTGCTACTCAGACAGTGAGGAGACTTCCCGCCATTAGAACACACTGAGCCGTACTACCGGAAGCTCTGATTGATCAGGAAAAGCCCAGCGGACTGGCTGTACATCAATCGATCATCCAATTCCTGCTGAACCGAACAAATTCCAATCCATGGATGGCCGGCTCAAACTTCCGTCATGTACCGGCAGTCCCAAACCATCCCTCGCTATACTGGCTGTCCCAAACCATCCCCCGCTGTACCGGCTGTCCCAAACCATCCCCCCGCTGTACCAGCTGTCCCAAACCATCCCCCTCTGTACCGGCAGTCCCAAGTGTAAGGGATCCCCACCCTACACAGCCGGGCGCAGTCCTTGTACTTTATTTTTATGTTTTATTGAGGGGATTGTAACTTGGATGAGGAGATATGGGATGCCCAGAACTATAATACACCTCCTGTATATACACACTTCTCTTCTACCTCCAGCACTGACTTGCTTGTAGAACTACAACTCCCAGGACCAGCTAGCACTGAATTGCAGGCCTGACACGGGCTCAGCCAGGCCCAAAGCAGAATGCCCTTTGCAAGCAGGGACCGCGGGCCCCTTTGGTGCAGCAAAATTGGTGCAGGCCCTGCCAGTCCTCTCCACAGGCTCTGCACTCTCCCAGTCCTCTCCACAGGCTCTGCACTCTCCCAGTCCTCTCCACTGGCTCTGCACTCTCCCAGTCCTCTCCACTGGCTCTGCACTCTCCCAGTCCTCTCCACTGGCTCTGCACCCATCCCAGACTGCACTCTCCCAGTCCTCTCCACAGGCTCTGCACTCTCCCAGTCCTCTCCACAGGCTCTGCACTCTCCCAGTCCTCTCCACTGGCTCTGCACTCTCCCAGTCCTCTCCACTGGCTCTGCACCCATCCCAGACTGCACTCTCCCAGTCCTCTCCACAGGCTCTGCACTCTCCCAGTCCTCTCCACAGGCTCTGCACCCATCCCAGACTGCACTCTCCCAGTCCTCTCCACAGGCTCTGCACTTTCCCAGTCCTCTCCATAGGCTCTGCACTCATCCCAGACTGCACTTTCCCAGTCCTCTCCACTGGCTCTGCACCCATCCCAGACTGCACTCTCCCAGTCCTCTCCACTGGCTCTGCACCCATCCCTGTCTGCATTCTCCCAGTCCTCTCCATAGGCTCTGCACCCATCCCAGACTGCACTCTCCCAGTCCTCTCCACTGGCTCTGCACCTTTCCCAGACTGCAATCTCCTAGTCCTCTCCACTGGCTCTGCACCCATCCCAGTCTGCACTCTCCCAGTGCTCTCCACTGGCTCTGCACCCGTCCCAGACTGCACTCTCCCAGTCCTCTACACTGGCTCTGCACTCATCCCAGACTGCACTCTCCCAGTCCTCTCCACAGGCTCTGCACTCTCCCAGTCCACTCCACAGGCTCTGCACTCATCCCAGACTGCACTCTCCCAGTCCTCGCCACTGGTTCTGCATTCTACCAGTCCTCTACACTGGCTCTGCACCCATCCCAGACTGCACTCTCCCAGTCCTCTCCACTGGCTCTGCACACATCCCAGACTGCACTCTCCCAGTCCACTCCACTGGCTCTGCACCCATCCCAGACTGCACTCTCCCAGTACTCTCCATAGGCTCTGCACTCATCCCAGACTGCACTCTCCCAGTCCTCTACACTGGCTCTGCACCCATCCCAGACTGCACTCTCCCAGTCCACTCCACTGGCTCTGCACCCATCCCAGACTGCACTCTCCCAGTACTCTCCATAGGCTCTGCACTCATCCCAGACTGCACTCTCCCAGTCCTCTACACTGGCTCTGCACCCATCCCAGACTGCACTCTCCCAGTCCTCTCCACTGGCTCTGCACCCATCCCAGACTGCACTCTCCCAGTCCACTCCACTGGCTCTGCACTCTTCCCAGACTGCACTCTCCCAGTCCTCTACACTGGCTCTGCACCCATCCCAGACTGCACTCTCCCAGTCCTCTCCACTGGCTCTGCACTCTCCCAGTCCACTCCACTGGTTCTGCACCCATCCTAGACTGCACTCTCTCAGTCCTCTCCACAGGCTCTGCACCCATCCCAGACTGCACTCTCCTAGTCCTCTCCACTGGCTCTGCACCCATCCCAGACTGCACTCTCCCAGTCCACTCCACTGGCTCTGCACTCTTCCCAGATTGCACTCTCCCAGTCCTCTCCACAGGCTCTGCACCCATCCCAGACTGCACTCTCCCAGTCCTCTCCACTGGCTCTGCACTCTCCCAGTCCTCTCCACTGGCTCTGCACTCTCCCAGTCCTCTCCACTGGCTCTGCACCCATCCCAGACTGCATTCTCCCAGTCCACTCCACTGGTTCTGCACCCATCCCAGACTGCACTCTCCCAGTCCTCTCCACTGGCTCTGCACTCATCCCAGACTGCACTCTCCCAGTCCTTTACACTGGCTCTGCACCCATGCCAGACTGCACTCTCCCAGTCCTCTCCACTGGCTCTGTACTCATCCCACACTGCACTCTCCCAGTCCTCTCCATAGGCTCTGCACCCATCCCAGACTGCACTCTCCCAGTCCTCTCCACTGGCTCCGCACTCATCCCAGACTGCACTCTCCCAGTCCTCTCCACTGGCTCTGCACCCATCCCAGACTGCACTCTCCCAGTCCTCTCCACTGGTTCTGCACCCATCCCAGACTGCACTCTTCCAGTCCACTCCACTGGCTCTGTGCTCTCCCAGTCCTCTCCACTGGCTCTGCACCCATCCCAGACTGCACTCTCCCAGTCCTCTCCACAGGCTCTGCACTCATCCCAGACTGCACTCTCCCAGTCCACTCCACTGGCTCTTCACCCATCCCAGACAGCACTCTCCCAGTCCTCTCCACTGGCTCTGCACCCATCCCATACTGCAGTCTCCCAGTCCTCTCCACTTGCTCTGCACCCATCCCAGACTGCACTCTCCGAGTCCTCTCTACTGGCTCTGCACCCATCCCAAACTGCACTCTCCCAGTCCTCTCCACTGGCTCTGCACCCATGCCAGACTGCACTCTCCCAGTCCTCTCCACTGGCTCTGCACTCATCCCAGACTGCACTCTCCCAGTCCTCTCCACTGGTTCTGCACCCATCCCAGATTTTACTCTCCCAGTCCTCTCCACTGGTTCTGCACCCATCCCAGACTGCACTCTTCCAGTCCACTCCACTGGCTCTGCGCTCTCCCAGTCCTCTCCACTGGCTCTGCACCCATCCCAGACTGCACTCTCCCAGTCCTCTCCACTGGCTCTGCACCCATCCCAGAATGCACTCTCCCAGTCCACTCCACTGGTTCTGCACCCATCCCAGACTGCACTCTCCCAGTCCTCTCCACTGGCTCTGCACCCATCCCAGACTGCACTCTCCCAGTCCTCTCCACTGGCTCTGCACCCATCCCAGACTGCACTCTCCCACTCCTCTCCACAGGCTCTGCACCCATCCCAGATTGCACTCTCCTAGTCCACTCCACTGGCTCTGCACCCATCCCAGACTGCACTCTCCCAGTCCTCTCCACTGGCTCTGCACCCATCCCAGACTGCACTCTCCCAGTCCTATCCACAGGCTCAGCACCCATCCCAGAATGCACTCTCCAAGTCCTCTCTACTGGCTCTGCACCCATCCCAAACTGCACTCTCCCAGTCCTCTCCACTGGCTCTGCACCCATCCCAGACTGCACTCTCCCAGTCCTCTCCACAGGCCCTGCACCCATCCCAGAATGCACTCTCCCAGTCCACTCCACTGGTTCTGCACCCATCCCAGACTGCACTCTCCCAGTCCTCTCCATAGGCTCTGCACTCATCCCAGACTGCACTCTCCCAGTCCTCTCCATTGGCTCTGCACCCATCCCAGACTGCACTCTCCCAGTCCTCTCCACTGGCTCTGCACCCATCCCAGACTGCACTCTCTCAGTCCTCTCCACAGGCTCTGCACCCATCCCAGACTGCACTCTCCCAGTCCTCTCCACTGGCTCTGCACCCATCCCAGACTGCACTCTCTCAGTCCTCTCCACTGGCTCTGCACCCATCCCAGACTGAACTCTCCCAGTCCTATCCACAGGCATTGCACCCATCCCAGACTGCACTCTCCGAGTCCTCTCTACTGGCTCTGCACCCATCCCAAACTGCACTCTCCCAGTCCTCTCCACTGGCTCTGCACCCATCCCAGACTGCACTCTCCCAGTCCTCTCCACAGGCTCTGCACCCATCCCAGACTGCACTCTCCCAGTCCTCTCCACAGGTTCTGCACCCATCCCAGACTGCACTCTCCCAGTCCTCTCCACAGGCTCTGCACCCTTCCCAGACTGGCTCTGCACCCATCCCAGACTGCACTTTCCCAGTCCTCTCCACTGGCTCTGCACCCATCCCAAACTGCACTCTCCCAGCCCTCTCCACAGGCTCTGCACCCATGCCAGACTGCACTCTCCCAGTCCTCTCCACTGGCTCTGCACCCATCCCATACTGCAGTCTTCCAGTCCTCTCCACTTGCTCTGCACCCATCCCAGACTGCACTCTCCGAGTCCTCTCTACTGGCTCTGCACCCATCCCAAACTGCACTCTCCCAGTTCTCTCCACTGGCTCTGTACCCATGCCAGACTGCACTCTCCCAGTCCTCTCCACTGGCTCTGCACTCATCCCAGACTGCACTCTCCCAGTCCTCTCCACTGGTTCTGCACCCATCCCAGACTGCACTCTCCCAGTCCTCTCCATAGGCTCTGCACCCATCCCAGACTGCATTCTCCTAGTCCTCTCCACTGGCTCTGCACCCATCCCAGACTGCACTCTCCCAGTCCACTCCACTGGCTCTGCACTCATCCCAGACTGCACTCTCCCAGTCCTCTTCACAGGCTCTGCACCCATCCCAGACTGCACTCTCCCAGTCCTCTCCACTGGCTCTGCACTCTCCCAGTCCTCTCCACTGGCACTGCACTCTCCCAGTCCTCTCCACTGGCTCTGCACCCATCCCAGACTGCACTCTCCCAGTCCACTCCACTGGTTCTGCACCCATCCCAGACTGCACTCTCCCAGTCCTCTCAACTGGCTCTGCACTCTCCTAGTCCTCTCCACTTGCTCTGCACCCATCCCAGACTGCACTCTACCAGTCCTCTCCACTGGCTCTGCACCCATCCCAGACTGCACTCTCCCAGTCCTCTCCATAGGCTCTGCACTCATCCCAGACTGCACTCTCCCATCCCAGACTGCACTCTCCCAGTCCTCTCCACAGGCTCTGCACTCTCCTAGTCCTCTCTACTGGTTCTGCACCCATCCCAGACTGCACTCTTCCAGTCCACTCCACTGGCTCTACGCTCTCCCAGTCCTCTCCACTGGCTCTGCACCCATCCCACACTGCACTCTCCCAGTCCTCTCCACTGCCTCTGCACCCATCCCACACTGCACCCTCCCAGTCCTCTCCACTGGCTCTGCACCCATTTCAGACTGCACTCTCCCAGTCCACTCCACTGGCTCTGCACCCATCCCAGACTGCACTCTCCCAGTCCTCTCCACAGGCTCTGCACCCATCCCAGTCTGCACTCTCCCAGTCCTCTCTACAGGCTCTTCACCCATCCCAGTCTGCACTCTCCCATTCCTCTCCATAGGCTCTGCACCCATCCAAGTCTGCACTCACCCAGACTTCTCCATAGGCTCTGCACCCATCCCAGACTGCACTCTCCTAGTCCTCTCCACTGGCTCTGCACCCATCCCAGACTGCACTCTCCTAGTCCTCTCCATAGGCTCTGCACCCATCCCAGACTGCACTCTCCTAGTCCTCTCCATAGGCTCTGCACTAATCCCAGACTGCACTCTCCTAGTCCTCTCCACAGGCTCTGCACCCATCCCAGACTGCACTCTTCCAGTCCACTCCACTGGCTCTGCGCTCTCCCATTCCTCTCCACTGGCTCTGCACCCATCCCAGACTGCACTCTCCCAGTCCTCTCCACAGGCTCTGCACCCATCACAGACTGCACTCTCCCAGTCCACTCCACTGGCTCTGCACCCATCCCAGACTGCACTCTCACAGTCCTCTCCACTGGCTCTGCACCCATCCCAGACTGCACTCTCCCAGTAATCTCCACTGGCTCTTTACCCATCCCAGACTGCACTCTCCTAGTTCTCTCCACTGGCTCTGCACCCAACCCAGACTGCACTCTCAAAGTCCTCTCCACTGGCTCTGCACCCATCCCAGACTGCACTCTCCCAGTCCTCTCCACAGGCTCTGTACCCATCCCAGACTGCACTCTCCCAGTCCTCTCCATAGGCTCTGCACCCATCCCAGACTGCACTCTCCAAGTCCTTTCCACTGGCTCTGCACCCATCCCGGACTGCACTTTCCCAGTCCTCTCCACAGGCTCTGTACCCATCCCAGACTGCACTCTCCTAGTCCTCTCCATAGGCTCTGCACCCATCCCACACTGCACTCTCCCAGTCCTCTTGACTGGCTCTGCACCCATCCCAGACTGCACTCTCCCAGTCCTCTCCACTGGCTCTGCACCCATCCCAGACTGCACTCTCCTAGTCCTCTCCACTGGCTCTGCACCCATCCCAGACTGCACTCTCCTAGTCCTCTCCACTGGCTCTGCACCCATCCCAGACTGCACTCTCCTAGTCCTCTCCACTGGCTCTGCACCCATCCCAGACTGCACTCTTCCTGTCCTCTCCACAGGCTCTGCACCCATCCCAGACTGCACTCTCCTAGTCCTCTCCACTGACTCTGCAGCCATCCCACACTGCACTCTCACAGTGCACTCTCCTCTCCACTGGCTCTGCACCCATCCCAGACTGCACTCTCCCAGTAATCTCCACTGGCTCTTTACCCATCCCAGACTGCACTCTCCTAGTCCTCTCCACTGGCTCTGCACCCATCCCAGACTGCACTCTCCTAGTCCTCTCCACTGGCTCTGCACCCATCCCACACTGCACTCTCCCAGTTCTCTCCGCTGGCTCTGCTCCCATCCCAGACTGCACTCTCCCAGTCCTCTCCGCTGGCTCTGCTCCCATCCCAGACTGCACTCTCCCAGTCCTCTCCGCTGGCTCTGCACCCATCCCAGACTGCACTCTCCCAGTCCACTCCACTGGCTCTGCACCCATCCCAGACTGCACTCTCCCAGTCCTCTCCACTGGCTCTGCACCCATCCCAGTCTGCAATCTCCCAATCCACTCCACTGGCTCTGCACCCATCCCAGACTGAACTCTCCCAGTCCTCTCCACAGGCTCTACACCCATCCCAGTCTGCACTCTCCCAGTCCGCTCCACAGGCTCTGCACCCATCCCAGTCTGCACTCTCCCAGTCCTCTCCACAGGCTCTGCACCCATCCCAGTCTGCACTCTCCCAGTCCTCTCCATAGGCTCTGCACCCATCCCAGTCTGCACTCACCCAGTCCTCTCCATAGGCTCTGCACCCATCCCAGACTGCATTCTCCTAGTCCTCTCCACTGGCTCTGCACCCATCCCAGACTGCACTCTCCTAGTCCTCTCCACTGGCTCTGCACCCATCCCACACTGCACTCCCCTAGTCCTCTCCATAGGCTCTGCACTCATCCCAGACTGCACTCTTCCAGTCCACTCCACTAGCTCTGCGCTCTCCCATTCCTCTCCACTAGCTCTGCACCCATCCCAGACTCCACTCTCCCAGTCCTCTCCACTGGTTCTGCACCCATCCCAGACTGCACTCTCCCAGTCCTCTCCACTGGCTCTGCACCCATCCCAGACTGCACTCTCCCAGTCCTCTCCACAGGCTCTGCACTCATCCCAGACTCCACTCTCCCAGTCCTCTCCATAGGCTCTGCACTCATCCCAGACTGCACTCTCCCAGTCCTCTCCACTGGCTCTGCACCCATCCCAGACTGCACTCTCCCAGTCCCCTCCACAGGCTCTGCACCCATCCCACACTGCGCTCTCCCAGTTCTCTCTGCTGGCTCTGCTCCCATCCCAGACTGCACTCTCCCAGTCCTCTCCACTGGCTCTGCACCCATCCCAGACTGCACTCTCCTAGTCCTCTCCACAGGCTCTGCACCCATCCCAGACTGCACTCTCCTAGTCCTCTCCACTGGCTCTGCACCCATCCCACACTGCACTCTTCCAGTCCTCTCCACTGGCTCTGCTCCCATCCCAGACTGCACTCTCCCAGTCCTTTCCGCTGGCTCTGCTCCCATCCCACACTGCACTCTCCCAGTCCTCTCCACTGGCTCTGCACCCATCCCAGACTGCACTCTCCCAGTCCTCTTCACTGGCTCTGCACCCATCCCAGACTGCACTCTCCCAGTCCTCTTCACTGGCTCTGCACCCATCCCTGACTGCACTCTCCCAGTCCTCTACACTGGCTCTGCACCCATCCCAAACTGCACTCTCCCAGTCCTCTCCACTGGCTCTGCACCCTTCCCAGACTGGCTCTGCACCCTTCCCAGACTGGCTCTGCACCCATCCCAAACTGCACTCTCCCAGTTCTCTTCACTGGCTCTGCACCCATCCCAGACTGCACTCTCCCAGTCCTCTCCACTGGTTCTGCACCCATCCCAGACTGAACTCTCCCAGTCCTATCCACAGGCATTGCACCCATCCCAGACTGCACTCTCCGAGTCCTCTCTACTGGCTCTGCACCCATCCCAAACTGCACTCTCCCAGTCCTCTCCATAGGCTCTGCACTCATCCCAGACTGCACTCTCCCATCCCAGACTGCACTCTCCCAGTCCTCTCCACAGGCTCTGCACTCTCCTAGTCCTCTCTACTGGTTCTGCACCCATCCCAGACTGCACTCTTCCAGTCCACTCCACTGGCTCTACGCTCTCCCAGTCCTCTCCACTGGCTCTGCACCCATCCCACACTGCACTCTCCCAGTCCTCTCCACTGCCTCTGCACCCATCCCACACTGCACCCTCCCAGTCCTCTCCACTGGCTCTGCACCCATTTCAGACTGCACTCTCCCAGTCCACTCCACTGGCTCTGCACCCATCCCAGACTGCACTCTCCCAGTCCTCTCCACAGGCTCTGCACCCATCCCAGTCTGCACTCTCCCAGTCCTCTCTACAGGCTCTTCACCCATCCCAGTCTGCACTCTCCCATTCCTCTCCATAGGCTCTGCACCCATCCAAGTCTGCACTCACCCAGACTTCTCCATAGGCTCTGCACCCATCCCAGACTGCACTCTCCTAGTCCTCTCCACTGGCTCTGCACCCATCCCAGACTGCACTCTCCTAGTCCTCTCCATAGGCTCTGCACCCATCCCAGACTGCACTCTCCTAGTCCTCTCCATAGGCTCTGCACTAATCCCAGACTGCACTCTCCTAGTCCTCTCCACAGGCTCTGCACCCATCCCAGACTGCACTCTTCCAGTCCACTCCACTGGCTCTGCGCTCTCCCATTCCTCTCCACTGGCTCTGCACCCATCCCAGACTGCACTCTCCCAGTCCTCTCCACAGGCTCTGCACCCATCACAGACTGCACTCTCCCAGTCCACTCCACTGGCTCTGCACCCATCCCAGACTGCACTCTCACAGTCCTCTCCACTGGCTCTGCACCCATCCCAGACTGCACTCTCCCAGTAATCTCCACTGGCTCTTTACCCATCCCAGACTGCACTCTCCTAGTTCTCTCCACTGGCTCTGCACCCAACCCAGACTGCACTCTCAAAGTCCTCTCCACTGGCTCTGCACCCATCCCAGACTGCACTCTCCCAGTCCTCTCCACAGGCTCTGTACCCATCCCAGACTGCACTCTCCCAGTCCTCTCCATAGGCTCTGCACCCATCCCAGACTGCACTCTCCAAGTCCTTTCCACTGGCTCTGCACCCATCCCGGACTGCACTTTCCCAGTCCTCTCCACAGGCTCTGTACCCATCCCAGACTGCACTCTCCTAGTCCTCTCCATAGGCTCTGCACCCATCCCACACTGCACTCTCCCAGTCCTCTTGACTGGCTCTGCACCCATCCCAGACTGCACTCTCCCAGTCCTCTCCACTGGCTCTGCACCCATCCCAGACTGCACTCTCCTAGTCCTCTCCACTGGCTCTGCACCCATCCCAGACTGCACTCTCCTAGTCCTCTCCACTGGCTCTGCACCCATCCCAGACTGCACTCTCCTAGTCCTCTCCACTGGCTCTGCACCCATCCCAGACTGCACTCTTCCTGTCCTCTCCACAGGCTCTGCACCCATCCCAGACTGCACTCTCCTAGTCCTCTCCACTGACTCTGCAGCCATCCCACACTGCACTCTCACAGTGCACTCTCCTCTCCACTGGCTCTGCACCCATCCCAGACTGCACTCTCCCAGTAATCTCCACTGGCTCTTTACCCATCCCAGACTGCACTCTCCTAGTCCTCTCCACTGGCTCTGCACCCATCCCAGACTGCACTCTCCTAGTCCTCTCCACTGGCTCTGCACCCATCCCACACTGCACTCTCCCAGTTCTCTCCGCTGGCTCTGCTCCCATCCCAGACTGCACTCTCCCAGTCCTCTCCGCTGGCTCTGCTCCCATCCCAGACTGCACTCTCCCAGTCCTCTCCGCTGGCTCTGCACCCATCCCAGACTGCACTCTCCCAGTCCACTCCACTGGCTCTGCACCCATCCCAGACTGCACTCTCCCAGTCCTCTCCACTGGCTCTGCACCCATCCCAGTCTGCAATCTCCCAATCCACTCCACTGGCTCTGCACCCATCCCAGACTGAACTCTCCCAGTCCTCTCCACAGGCTCTACACCCATCCCAGTCTGCACTCTCCCAGTCCGCTCCACAGGCTCTGCACCCATCCCAGTCTGCACTCTCCCAGTCCTCTCCACAGGCTCTGCACCCATCCCAGTCTGCACTCTCCCAGTCCTCTCCATAGGCTCTGCACCCATCCCAGTCTGCACTCACCCAGTCCTCTCCATAGGCTCTGCACCCATCCCAGACTGCATTCTCCTAGTCCTCTCCACTGGCTCTGCACCCATCCCAGACTGCACTCTCCTAGTCCTCTCCACTGGCTCTGCACCCATCCCACACTGCACTCCCCTAGTCCTCTCCATAGGCTCTGCACTCATCCCAGACTGCACTCTTCCAGTCCACTCCACTAGCTCTGCGCTCTCCCATTCCTCTCCACTAGCTCTGCACCCATCCCAGACTCCACTCTCCCAGTCCTCTCCACTGGTTCTGCACCCATCCCAGACTGCACTCTCCCAGTCCTCTCCACTGGCTCTGCACCCATCCCAGACTGCACTCTCCCAGTCCTCTCCACAGGCTCTGCACTCATCCCAGACTCCACTCTCCCAGTCCTCTCCATAGGCTCTGCACTCATCCCAGACTGCACTCTCCCAGTCCTCTCCACTGGCTCTGCACCCATCCCAGACTGCACTCTCCCAGTCCCCTCCACAGGCTCTGCACCCATCCCACACTGCGCTCTCCCAGTTCTCTCTGCTGGCTCTGCTCCCATCCCAGACTGCACTCTCCCAGTCCTCTCCACTGGCTCTGCACCCATCCCAGACTGCACTCTCCTAGTCCTCTCCACAGGCTCTGCACCCATCCCAGACTGCACTCTCCTAGTCCTCTCCACTGGCTCTGCACCCATCCCACACTGCACTCTTCCAGTCCTCTCCACTGGCTCTGCTCCCATCCCAGACTGCACTCTCCCAGTCCTTTCCGCTGGCTCTGCTCCCATCCCACACTGCACTCTCCCAGTCCTCTCCACTGGCTCTGCACCCATCCCAGACTGCACTCTCCCAGTCCACTCCACTGGCTCTGCACCCATCCCAGTCTGCACTCTCTCAGTCCTCTCCACTGGCTCTGCACCCATCCCAGACTGCACTCTCCCAGTCCTCTTCACTGGCTCTGCACCCATCCCAGACTGCACTCTCCCAGTCCTCTTCACTGGCTCTGCACCCATCCCTGACTGCACTCTCCCAGTCCTCTACACTGGCTCTGCA
This sequence comes from Aquarana catesbeiana, assembly GCF_042186555.1. Classification (NCBI taxonomy): domain Eukaryota; kingdom Metazoa; phylum Chordata; class Amphibia; order Anura; family Ranidae; genus Aquarana; species Aquarana catesbeiana. The sequence goes on along the minus strand of NC_133335.1, from coordinate 347,040 downwards.
CCCATCCCAAACTGCACTCTCCCAGTCCTCTCCACTGGCTCTGCACCCTTCCCAGACTGGCTCTGCACCCTTCCCAGACTGGCTCTGCACCCATCCCAAACTGCACTCTCCCAGTTCTCTTCACTGGCTCTGCACCCATCCCAGACTGCACTCTCCCAGTCCTCTCCACTGGTTCTGCACCCATCCCAGACTGCACTCTCCCAGTCCTCTCCACAAGCTCTGCACCCATCCCAGACTGCACTCTCCCAGTCCTCTCCACAGGCTCTGCACCCATCCCAGACTGCACTCTCCCAGTCCTCTCCACAGGCTCTGCACCCATCCCAAACTGAACTCTCCCAGTTCTCTTCATTGGCTCTGCACCCATCCGAGACTGCACTCTCCCAGTCCTCTCCACAGGCTCTGCAACCATACAAGACTGCACTCTCCTAGTCCTCTCCACTGGCTCTACATCCATCCCACACTGCACTCTCCCAGTCCTCTCCACTGGCTCTGCACCCATCCCAGACTGCACTCTCCCAGTCCTCTCCACTGGCTCTGCAACCATCCCAGACTGCACTCTCCTAGTCCTCTCCACTGGCTCTGCACCCATCCCAGACTGCACTCTCCCAGTCCTCTCCACTGGCTCTGCACCCATCCCAGACTGCACTCTCAAAGTCCTCTCCATTGGCTCTGCACCCATCCTGGACTGCACTCTCCCAGTCATCTCCACAGGCTCTGCACCCATCCCAGACTGCACTCTCCGAGTCCTCTCTACTGGCTCTGCACCCATCCCAAACTGCACTCTCCCAGTCCTCTCCACTGGCTCTGCACCCTTCCCAGACTGCCTCTGCACCCATCCCAGACTGCACTCTCCCAGTTCTCTTCACTCGCTCTGCACCCATCCCAGACTGCACTCTCCCAGTCCTCTCCACAGGCTCTGCACCCATCCCAGACTGCACTCTCCCAGTCCTCTCCACAGGCTCTGCGCCCATTACAGACTGCACTCTCCTGGTCCTCCCCACAGGCTCTGCACCCATCCCAGACTGCACTCTCCTAGTCCTCTCCATAGGCTCTGCACCCATCCCACACTGCACTCTTCCAGTCCTCTTTACCGGCTCTGCACCTATCCCAGACTGCACTCTCCCAGTCCTCTCCATAGGCTCTGCACCCATCCCAGACTGCACTCTCCAAGTCCTCTCCACTGGCTCTGCACCCATCCCGCACTGCACTCTCCCAGTCCTCTCCACAGGCTCTGTACCCATCCCAGACTGCACTCTCCTAGTCCTCTCCATAGGCTCTGCACCCATCCCACACTGCACTCTCCCAGTCCTCTTGACTGGCTCTGCACCCATCCCAGACTGCACTCTCCCAGTCCTCTCCACTGGCTCTGCACCCATCCCAGACTGCACTCTCCTAGTCCTCTCCACTGGCTCTGCACCCATCCCAGACTGCACTCTCCTAGTCCTCTCCACTGGCTCTGTACCCATCCCAGACTGCACTCTCCCAGTCCTCTCCACAGGCTCTGCACACATCCCAGACTGCACTCTCCTAGTCCTCTCCACTGGCTCTGCAGCCATCCCACACTGCACTCTCCCAGTCCTCTCCACAGGCTCTGCATCCATCCCAGACTGCACTCTCCTAGTCCTCTCCACTGGCTCTGCAGTCATCCCACACTGCACTCTCCCAGTCCTCTCCACTGGCTCTGCACCCATCCCAGACTGCACTCTCCCAGTCCTCTCCACTGGCTCTGCACTCTCCCAGTCCTCTACACAGGCTCTGCACCCATCCCAGACTGCACTCTCCTAGTCCTCTCCACTGGCTCTGCAGCCATCCCACACTGCACTCTCCCAGTCCTCTACACAGGCTTTGCACCCATCCCAAACTGCACTCTCCCAGACTCCACTCCACTGGTTCTGCACCCATCCCAGACTGCACTCTCCCTGTCCTCTCCATAGGCTCTGCACCCATCCCAGACTGCTTTCTCCTAGTCCTCTCCACTGGCTCTGCACCCATCCCAGACTGCACTCTCCCAGTCCACTCCACTGGTTCTGCACCCTTCCCAGACTGGCTCTGCACCCATCCCAAACTGCACTCTCCCAGTTCTCTTCACTGGCTCTGCACCCATCCCAGACTGCACTCTCCCAGTCCTCTCCACTGGTTCTGCACCCATCCCAGACTGCACTCTCCCAGTCCTCTCCACAAGCTCTGCACCCATCCCAAACTGAACTCTCCCAGTCCTCTTCACTGGCTCTGCACCCATCCGAGACTGTACTCTCCCAGTCCTCTCCACAGGCTCTGCAACCATCCCAGACTGCACTCTCCTAGTCCTCTCCACTGGCTCTGCAACCATCCCAGACTGCACTCTCCCAGTCCTCTCCACTGGCTCTGCACCCATCCCAGACTGCACTCTCCTAGTCCTCTCCATAGGCTCTGCACCCATCCCAGACTGCACTCTCCTAGTCCTCTCCATAGGCTCTGCACCCATCCCGGACTGCACTCTCCTAGTCCTCTCCATAGGCTCTGCACCCATCCCAGACTGCACTCTCCTAGTCCTCTCCACTGGCTCTGCACCCATCCCAGACTGCACTCTCCTAGTCCTCTCCACTGGCAATGCACTCATCCCAGTCTGCACTCACCCAGTCCTCTCCATAGGCTCTGCACCCATCCCAGACTGCAGTCTCCCAGTCCTCTCCACTGGCTCTGCACTCATCCCAGACTGCACTCTCCCAGTCCTCTATACTGGCTCTGCACCCATGCCAGACTGCACTCTCCCAGTCCTCTCCATTGGCTCTGCACCCATCCCAGACTGCACACTCCCAGTCCTCTCCACTGGCTCTGCACTCATCCCAGACTGCACTCTTCCAGTCCACTCCACTGGCTCTGCGCTCTCCCAGTCCTCTCCACTGGCTCTGCACCCTTCCCAGACTCCACTCTCCCAGTCCACTCCACTGGTTCTGCACCCATCCCAGACTGCACTCTCCCAGTCCTCTCCACTGGCTCTGCACTCATCCCAGACTGCACTCTCCCAGTCCTCTATACTGGCTCTGCACCCATCCCAGACTGCACTCTCCCAGTCCTCTCCACTGGCTCTGCACTCATCCTAGACTGCACTCTCCCAGTCCTCTCCACTGGCTCTGCACCCATCCCAGACTGCACTCTTCCAGTCCACTCCACTGGCTCTGCGCTCTCCCAGTCCTCTCCACTGGCTCTGCACCCATGCCAGACTGCACTCTCCCAGTCCTCTCCACTGGTTCTGCACCCATCCCAGACTGCACTCTTCCAGTCCACTCCACTGGCTCTGCGCTCTCCCAGTCCTCTCCACTGGCTCTGCACCCATCCCAGACTGCACACTCCCAGTACTCTCCACTGGCTCTGCACCCATCCCAGAATGCACTCTCCCAGTCCACTCCACTGGTTCTGCACCCATCCCAGACTGCACTCTCCCAGTCCACTCCACTGGTTCTGCACCCATCCCAGACTGCACTCTCCCAGTCCTCTCCATAGGCTCTGCACTCATCCCAGACTGCACTCTCCCAGTCCTCTCCACTGGCTCTGCACCCATCCCAGACTGCACTCTCCCAGTCCTCTCCACTGGCTCTGCACCCATCCCAGACTGCACTCTCCCAGTCCTCTCCACTGGCTCTGCACCCATCCCAGACTGCATTCTCCCAGTCCACTCCACTGGCTCTGCACCCATCCCAGACTGCCCTCTCCCAGTCCTCTCCACAGGCTCTGCACCCATCCCAGACTGCACTCTCCCAGTCCTCTCCACTGGCTCTGCACCCATCCCAGACTGCACTCTCCCAGTCCTCTCCACAGGCTCTGCACTCATCCCAGACTGCTCTCTCCGAGTCCTCTCTACTGGCTCTGCACCCATCCCAAACTGCACTCTCCCAGTCCTCTCCACTGGCTCTGCACCCATCCCAGACTGCACTCTCCCAGTCCTCTCCACAGGCTCTGCACCCATCCCAGACTGCACTCTCCCAGTCCTCTCCACAGGCTCTGCACCCATCCCAGACTGCACTCTCCCAGTCCTCTCCACAGGCTCTGCACCCATCCCAGACTGCACTCTCCCAGTCCTCTCCACAGGCTCTGCACCCTTCCCAGACTGGCTCTGCACCCATCCCAGACTGCACTCTCCCAGTCCTCTCCACTGGTTCTGCACCCATCCCAGACTGCACTCTCCCAGTCCTCTCCACAAGCTCTGCACCCATCCCAGACTGCACTCTCCCAGTCCTCTCCACTGGCTCTGCACTCATCCCAGACTGCACTCTCCCAGTCCTCTCCACAAGCTCTGCACCCATCCCAGACTGCACTCTCCCAGTCCTCTCCACTGGTTCTGCACCCATCCCAGACTGCACTCTCCCAGTCCTCTCCACAAGCTCTGCACCCATCCCAGACTGCACTCTCCTAGTCCTCTCCACTGGCTCTGCACCCATCTCAGACTGCACTCTCCCAGTCCTCTCCACTGGCTCTGCACCCATCCCAGACTGCACTCTCCCAGTCCTCTCCACAGGCTCTGCACCCATCCCAGACTGCACTCTCCCAGTCCTCTCCACAGGCTCTGCACCCATCCCAGTCTGCACTCTCCCAGTCCTCTCCACAGGCTCTTCACCCATCCCAGTCTGCACTCTCCCAGTCCTCTCCATAGGCTCTGCACCCATCCCAGTCTGCACTCTCCCAGTCCTCTCCATAGGCTCTGCACCCATCCCAGTCTGCACTCACCCATTCCTCTCCATAGGCTCTGCACCCATCCCAGACTGCACTCTCCTAGTCCTCTCCACTGGCTCTGCACCCATCCCAGACTGCACTCTCCTAGTCCTCTCCACTGGTTCTGCACCCATTCCAGACTGCACTCTCCCAGTCCTCTACACTGGCTCTGCACCCATCCCAGACTGCACTCTCCCAGTCCTCTACACTGGCTCTGCACCCATCCCAGACTGCACTCTCCTAGTCCTCTCCACTGGCTCTGCACCCATCCCAGACTGCACTCTCCCAGTCCTCTACACTGGCTCTGCACCCATCCCAGACTGCACTCTCCCAGTCCTCTCCACTGGCTCTGCACCCATCCCAGACTGCACTCTCCCAGTCCTCTCCACTGGCTCTGCACCCATCCCAGACTGCACTCTCCCAGTCCTCTCCACTGGCTCTGCACCCATCCCAGACTGCACTCTCCCAGTCCTCTCCACTGGCTCTGCACCCATCCCAGACTGCACTCTCCCAGTCCTCTACACTGGCTCTGCACCCATCCCAGACTGCACTCTCCCAGTCCTCTCCACTGGCTCTGCACCCATCCCAGACTGCACTCTCCCAGTCCTCTACACTGGCTCTGCACGCATCCCAGACTGCACTCTCCTAGTCCTCTCACTGTAACACTCACCAGCCCTCCTGGCTGTCTTCCCTGAAGATTTGCCCAGCAGTGTCCTGCTGTCCTCTCCTTGCCCCCATGCCTCCTGGTCGGGATCCCTCCGTGTGTCATGAAGAGGGGTTCCTTCCACAGCTGAGCCCCGGCCTGAGGTCAGCCCCCCCCAAACTAGAGGGCACCCTCAAGGGTCTCCGAGAGCCCAACACTACATCTCCAGTCTTTCACCCGCACTCTATTGCCCCCAGCTGGGTGACCGAGTACTTAAGGGGGCCTGCCTCCTGCCTAACCATCTATTGAGGATTGGTCAGGGCCCTCAGAATACTCCAGGCCAGCTCCTCCTCCTCCGCTCTCATTCTTCTAGAACCTTCTCCAAGTTTCTAGAATCAGGGGGAGATGTCAGAGATGCTCTGTGAGTCATCCAGCCTCCCTAAATCACTCCCCTGACCCAGAACTACACACACAGGCTGCCAGCCTGACAATTTACCCACACTGTACAAAAATCCTAACACTGAGAGAGAGAGAAGGGATGTGTGTCATGTTCAGGCATGCTGGAGGTGGGCGGAGCAGTGTGGAGATCCCCTCCCAGGACAGCTGAAACTCCCGAGCCAGCTGTCACCCGCAGAGGACAGAGCGGTCATCAGAGGGGGAGGAGAGGAGCAGGTGAATGGAGCCGCGGGTTTTCCTCCGGCTCTGCATGTCTGTGGTGTTTCAGGAGCATCAGAGCGGGCCGGCTCAGTCTACCCCTAGTGTCACCCCTGCGCACCCCCCCTAGTGTCACCCCTGCGCACCCCCCCTAGTGTCACCCCTGCGCACCCCCCTAGTGACACCCCTGCGCACCCCCCCTAGTGACACCCCTGCGCACCCCCCCTAGTGACACCCCTGCGCACCCCCCCCTAGTGACACCCCTGCGCATCCCCCCTAGTGACACCCCTGCGCACCCCCCAGTGACATCCCCGCGCACCCCCCCAGTGACACACCCGCGCACCCCCCTAGTGACACCCCTGCGCACCCCCCCAGTGACACCCCTGCGCACCCCCCTAGTGACACCCCTGCGCACCCCCCTAGTGACACCCCTGCGCATCCCACCCTAGTGACACCCCTGCGCACCCCCCCTAGTGACACCCCCGCGCACCCCCCCTAGTGACACCCCCGCGCACCCCCCCTAGTGACACCCCCGCGCACCCCTCCTAGTGACACCCCCGCGCACCCCCCCCAGTGACACCCCCGCACATCCCCCCTAGTGACACCCCTGCGCATCCCCCCCCTAGTGACACCCCTGCGCACCCCCCCAGTGACACCCCTGCGCACCCCCCAGTGACACCCCTGCGCATCCCCCCCTAGTGACACCCCTGCGCATCCCCCCCCAGTGACACCCCTGCGCACCCCCCCAGTGACACCCCTGCGCACAGGGACCGTCCTGTCCTCAATTAACAGATATATTTTACTCAAAAAATATGAGCCAAAAATCACTCCAAGATTTTTTCGCATATTTCTTTGCAATTCACAAAAAAACCATCAAAATAAAACGGGTGATATTTTATCTCGTGACGTGATTGGATGGATACAGGGAAGAAGGATTAGAACCCCTGTCAATTTTTATTGCTAATAAACAGGCAAAATGGTTTAATCTGTAGAATTATACAAACTCTCTAAGTCAGCGCTCTCCCTGCTGCCTACACTAAGTCAGTGCATCCGAGGTGGGTGTTCCGATGGTCCACACAGGGACTATCCTGTCGGGGGGCTCCGATGGGCCGAACATGGAATGTACTGTCGGGGGGTGCTCTGATTGTCCACACTGGGACTGTCCTGTCGGGGGCTCTGATGGTCCGCTCAGGGACTGTCCTGTCGGGGGGGCTCTGATGGTCCACACAGGGACTGTCCTGTCGGGGGTGGGAGGGGTGTTCTGATGGTCCACACAGGGACTGTGCTGTCGTCGGGGAGGGGTGCTCTGATGGTCCGCACAGGGACTGTCCTATCAGGGGGGGCTCTGATGGTCCGCACAGGGACTGTCCTATTGGGGGGGTGCTCTGATGGTCCACACAAGGACTGTCCTATCGGGGTGCTCTGATGATCCACACAGGGACTGTCCTATCGGGGGGCTCTGATGGTCCACACAGGGACTGTCCTGTTGGGGGGGAGGAGGGCTCTGATGGTCCACACAGGGACTGCCCTAATGGGGGTTGCTCTGATGGTCCACACAGGGACTGTCCTATCGGGGGGGTGCTCTAATGGTCCACACAGGGACTGTCCTATCGGGGGGCTCTGATGGTCCACACAGGGACTGTCCTATCGGGGGGGTGCTCTGATGGTCCACACAGGGACTGTCCTATCGGGGGGTGCTCTGATGGTCCACACAGGGACTGTCCTGTTGGGGGGGAGGGGTGCTCTGATGGTCCACACAGGGACTGTCCTATCGGGGGGTGCTCTGATGGTCCACACAGGGACTGTCCTGTCGGGGGGCTCTGATGGTCCGCACAGGGACTGTCCTATCGGGGGTTGCTCTGATGGTCCACACAGGGACTGTCCTATCAGGGGGGTGCTCTGATGGTCCACACAGGGACTGTCCTATCGGGGGGGTGCTCTGATGGTCCACACAGGGACTGTCCTATCGGGGGGTGATCTGATGGTCCACACAGGGACTGTCCTGTCGGGGGTGCTCTGATGGTCCACACAGGGACTGTCCTGTTGGGGGGGAGGGGTGCTCTGATGGTCCACACAGGGACTGTCCTATCGGGGGGTGCTCTGATGGTCCACACAGGGACTGTCCTATCGGTGTGCTCTGATGGTCCACACAGGGACTGTCCTATCGGGGGGTGCTCTGATGGTCCACACAGGGACTGTCCTGTTGGGGGGGAGGGGTGCTCTGATGGTCCATACAGGGACTGTCCTATCGGGGGTGCTCTGATGGTCCACACAGGGACTGTCCTGTCGGGGGGCTCTGATGGTCCGCACAGGGACTGTCCTATCGGGGGTTGCTCTGATGGTCCACTGAGGGACTGTGCTATCGGGGGGTGATCTGATGGTCCACACAGGGACTGTCCTGTCTGGGGTGCTCTGATGGTCCACACAGGGACTGTCCTGTTGGGGGGAGGGGTGCTCTGATGGTCCACACAGGGACTGTCCTAACGGGGGGTGCTCTGATGGTCCACACAGGGACTGTCCTATCGGGGGTTGCTCTGATGGTCCACACAGGGACTGTCCTATCGGGGGGTGATCTGATGGTCCACACAGGGACTGTCCTGTCGGGGGTGCTCTGATGGTCCACACAGGGACTGTCCTATCGGGGAGGAGGGGGGCTCTGATGGTCCACACAGGGACTGCCCTAATGGGGGTTGCTCTGATGGTCCACACAGGGACTGTCCTATCGGGGGGGTGCTCTAATGGTCCACACAGGGACTGTCCTATCGGGGGGCTCTGATGGTCCACACAGGGACTGTCCTATCGGGGGGGTGCTCTGATGGTCCACACAGGGACTGTCCTATCGGGGGGTGCTCTGATGGTCCACACAGGGACTGTCCTGTTGGGGGGAGGGGTGCTCTGATGGTCCACACAGGGACTGTCCTATCGGGGGGTGCTCTGATGGTCCAAACAGGGACTGTCCTGTCGGGGTGCTCTGATGGTCCGCACAGGGACTGTCCTATCGGGGGTTGCTCTGATGGTCCACACAGGGACTGTCCTATCGGGGGGGTGCTCTGATGGTCCACACAGGGACTGTCCTATCGGGGGGTGATCTGATGGTCCACACAGGGACTGTCCTGTCGGGGGTGCTCTGATGGTCCACACAGGGACTGTCCTGTTGGGGGGGAGGGGTGCTCTGATGGTCCACACAGGGACTGTCCTATCGGGTGGTGCTCTGATGGTCCACACAGGGACTGTCCTATCGGTGTGCTCTGATGGTCCACACAGGGACTGTCCTATCGGGGGGTGCTCTGATGGTCCACACAGGGACTGTCCTGTTGGGGGGGAGGGGTGCTCTGATGGTCCATACAGGGACTGTCCTATCGGGGGTGCTCTGATGGTCCACACAGGGACTGTCCTGTCGGGGGGCTCTGATGGTCCGCACAGGGACTGTCCTATCGGGGGTTGCTCTGATGGTCCACTGAGGGACTATCCTATCGGGGGGTGATCTGATGGTCCACACAGGGACTGTCCTGTCTGGGGCGCTCTGATGGTCCACACAGGGACTGTCCTGTTGGGGGGAGGGGTGCTCTGATGGTCCACACAGGGACTGTCCTATCGGGGGGTGCTCTGATGGTCCACACAGGGACTGTCCTATCGGGGGGTGCTCTGATGGTCCACACAGGGACTGTCCTATCGGGGGGTGCTCTGATGGTCCACACAGGGACTGTCCTGTTGGGGGGGAGGGGTGCTCTGATGGTCCACACAGGGACTGTCCTATCGGCGTGCTCTGATGGTCCACACAGGGACTGTCCTATCGGGGGGGTGCTCTGATGGTCCACACAGGGACTGTCCTGTTGGGGGGGAGGGGTGCTCTGATGGTCCACACAGGGACTGTCCTATCGGGGGGTGCTCTGATGGTCCACACAGGGACTGTCCTGTTGGGGGGGAGGGGTGCTCTGATGGTCCATACAGGGACTGTCCTATCGGGGGTGCTCTGATGGTCCACACAGGGAATGTCCTGTCGGGGGGCTCTGATGGTCCGCACAGGGACTGTCCTATCGGGGGGTGATCTGATGGTCCACACAGGGACTGTCCTGTTGGGGGTGCTCTGATGGTCCACACAGGGACTGTCCTGTTGGAGGGCTCTGATGGTCCGCACAGGGACTGTCCTATCGGGGGTTGCTCTGATGGTCCACACAGGGACTGTCCTATCGGGGGGTGATCTGATGGTCCACACAGGGACTGTCCTGTTGGGGGTGCTCTGATGGTCCACACAGGGACTGTCCTATCGGGGGGTGCTCTGATGGTCCACACAGGGACTGTCCTGTTGGGGGGGAGGGGTGCTCTGATGGTCCACACAGGGACTGTCCTGTTGGGGGGGAGGGGTGCTCTGATGGTCCACACAGGGACTGTCCTATCGGGGGGTGCTCTGATGGTCCACACAGGGACTGTCCTGTTGGGGGGAGGGGTGCTCTGATGGTCCATACAGGGACTGTCCTATCGGGGGTGCTCTGATGGTCCACACAGGGACTGTCCTGTCGGGGGGCTCTGATGGTCCGCACAGGGACTGTCCTATCGGGGGTTGCTCTGATGGTCCACACAGGGACTGTCCTATCGGGGGGTGATCTGATGGTCCACACAGGGACTGTCCTGTTGGGGGTGCTCTGATGGTCCACACAGGGACTGTCCTATCGGGTGGTGCTCTGATGGTCCACACAGGGACTGTCCTATCGGGGGGTGCTCTGATGGTCCACACAGGGACTGTCCTGTTGGGGGGGGTGCTCTGATGGTCCATACAGGGACTGTCCTATCGGGGGGTGCTCTGATGGTCCACACAGGGACTGTCCTGTTGGGGGGAGGGGTGCTCTGATGGTCCACACAGGGACTGTCCTGTCGGGGGGCTCTGATGGTCCGCACAGGGACTGTCCTATCGGGGGTTGCTCTGATGGTCCACACAGGGACTGTCCTATCGGGGGGTGATCTGATGGTCCACACAGGGACTGTCCTGTCGGGGGTGCTCTGATGGTCCACACAGGGACTGTCCTATCGGGGGGTGCTCTGATGGTCCACACAGGGACTGTCCTGTTGGGGGGGAGGGGTGCTCTGATGGTCCACACAGGGACTGTCCTGTCGGGGGGCTCTGATGGTCTGCACAGGGACTGTCCTATCGGGGGTTGCTCTGATGGTCCACACAGGGACTGTCCTGTTGGGGGGGAGGGGTGCTCTGATGGTCCACACAGGGACTGTGGGTGATATATGTCTCCTCTCTCTCTCTCCAGGCTGAAGGAGGACACGTGGCAGCGTCTGAACCTTTTGGCTCGGCCCGAGTATCGGCTCAGTGATGTCATGAGAGAGTCGTTATACCGGGACAGCCTCAGTCCCATCCTGAGCGAGCCGCACCTCCGGGCGCTGGACAGGAGGCTGCAGACGGTCCTGAGGGTGGTCAGGCGGTGTATAAATGTACATGGAGAAGAGGTGGTGCTTCAGAAGAAACCCCCGCCCATCCTTCCCATCACCCCCCACAGACACACACCCTCCCTTCCATGATGACTACTGCCAGGGAGGGGTCATCCTACCGACACCCTGGGGACCCCCCGTGCTCCAATCACAGATCTGCCAGCATGCTGCAAATTGTTCCGGATCCTACAGAGACTACAGAGCAAACCAATCATCTTCTAATAAATGTCATTCCGAAATCTGAGTGTTTGTGTCCTGTGTGTGCCGATCTGGGGGGGTCACCTCTGAGGAGATCACAGCAAGGCCCCCCCACACTAAGACCCCTCCCCCACACTAAGACCCCTCCCCCACGTCACATGGCCACAGGAAGGTAGTATCACCAACATGTACAGCTTCAGATAGGAGATGAGCAGAATAAGCCCTATAGAAGGTGCCGGTCATCCCTCACATGGCCACAAGAGGGCAGAAACACTACATTGCCAAAAGTATTGGGACACCTGCCTTTACACACACATGAACTTTTATGGCATCAGTGCCTGACCTCACAAATGCTCTTCTGGAAGAATGGTCAAACATTCCCATAGACACCCTCCTAAACCTTGTGGACGGCCTTCCCAGAAGAGGTGAAGCTGTTATAGCTGCAAAGGGCGGAGCCAACTCAATATTGAACCCTCTGGACTAAGACTGGGATGTTGTAACGAAGCGTCCCACACTCCGCCTTCGTCATATACCGCTTCCTTCCACTCTGAATATAGATATCAGATCTTCCAACCGCTAACAACCACAAACTAGGCAGTACTCGTTTTGGCTGCTGAACGTGAACTGTTTATTGAAACACAGGTACAGAGATATACACTCAGGGGACAAGCCCCCTCCTTTGCATCATGGAACAGGGTGGGGTAGACTTTACCTCCACCAGTAGATGACACAGGTGTAGACAAACCTCATCAGTAGACTGCCATTGGGAGGGGCTGCTGGAGAATTACCCCCCCCCCTTTTACAACTAATCCACAGAGACATATACTTTCCATAATACTTTGCTCCCAAGGCAGACAGACACCATAGAACAATGGAATACAGCCACACCCCAAACAACCCAAGGAGTCCATATCAGTATGAGACAATATATATATATATATAGATATACATCTAATATACACACAACATTCCAGTGTGGTTGTACAATGAGTCTGATTAGTACAGATCATCGTGGGGTTCTCGGTCACTCTGTGCCCCTAATAGACACAGGCTAATTTACACATAGGAGGGGCCAGGGAGCTGCAACAAGGGTTTCTGGGTTCCACGGGCCCCTCGTTGCAGATGCCATTAAAGTTCATGTGCGTGTAAATGCAGGTGTCCTAATACTTTTGGCAATATCATGTATGTTAGAAATATAAAAAAAGGCTGCACCAGACAATAATAAAACAGAGCCAGCAGTGGGATTTGAACCCTGGTCCCCAGACCGATGTTGGGGTCCTGTCATGTAATAAATCGGTGAGCCACAAGCAGGTTGGTGATCTCCTGGCAGGTTCTGGTCTCTATCTTTAGTACGGAGTGTTCTCTGTGTCCTCATGAAATAGGAGAAGGAAGGGGTAGGTAGGTGAGCAGAGGTGAGTAGCTCAGTGGATAAGAACAGTGACCAGGGCGGCGTAGACCCGAGTTCAAATCTCTGAGTGAATTGGGCAGATATGAATGGCTCAGAGGAGGAGAACGTGATGAAGGGCACATACAACCAAGCTGGGGCCCCTGAGTGATTTGGGTAGGGGTCACCCAGAGGATGAGTCTGGAGACAGGAGGGCGCAGACCCCAGCTTGTATCTGAGTGAATTGGGCGGCAATAATTCACACAGAGCAGTGAAGGAAGTCTCATAGACCCGTGTTCACATCCCTGAGTGAAAGCTTGGAGGCCATGGACAACCCACCAGTCTGCTCCAGTCCCAGGTCCCCACAGGCCTGTAACATGTGTGGGCATCACATTAGGTTGTGGACACCCCCGCTTCTTCCGTCCACAGTCTGTGACATCACTGCAACATATATAAATAGAATGGGCTGTCTTACTGGGGCAGCCCATTTCAAAATTAGACACTTAGCAAAAATTTAACCTTTTGCTACCATCCCAATAATCAATATACACCACTCCAGGTACTGCACAATACCTGGACCCCCTACTGGTGGAGCTTAGTAGTGGGTTTGAAATATCCCCCACTGCTCCTCTCCACCAACAGGGGGCACTGCACAGCACCTGGAACTCCACCAGAGGGATTAGAACTCATGTCTCCATCACACCAGTCTGAGTCCTTACTCTCTGAGCCATCACCTGCACTCAGACCCCAATCTGTTCGTTCTCATAGTTCAGGTATTAATCTTCTGCAAATACATAAAGAGACACCAAGCCTTGAACCTGCGACTCCAAAACCTCTGCTGGGTCACTGGCTGACTACTAACCCTCAGAGCCACCTACCTGGCTGGAGGAGATGTCTGATTCAGATTGTTCTCAGTGTTATCACCCACATTGTGCAATACAAAGGAAATACTGAGCTGCCAACCCCAGGATTCCATCACACATCTCCAGAACTTTCCACAGAATATAGGCGCACCAACTACCTGAGCCATGAGGATCTACCAGGCAATGTTCTCATCCTCCTATTTCCTATACATCGGCTACGACCCGAAACAGAGGAAACCTGCCAAGTCCCACCATCCAAACTAGAGATAGAGAGAAGAGGGACCGGGGGTGGGGGGGGTTATTCTAAAGCCGCGGTACACACTACAGTTGTGGGAAAAAAACTGATCGCTCCGCTCGGGAGGCGCTGTACTAACCATCCGAGGTTAGTCCAGAGATCTCCCCCGCTGAGCTGTTGTGTTCTGCCATTGGCTGAGAGCGCTGATCGGGAGGTTATCCAGCATGTACATTCGTCAGAAGCCAGCCGAACGGACAGATTGACCGACATACACGGGTAGAATGTCCGCCGGTGTTTTCTGTACTGGCAAATGTCTCCCAACATTCTGTCCCACCGGAGAAAATTGATGAAAAATATTCCATTAACGTTGATATTTGTGTGACTTGGAAATTGCCTTTTTCCTTTACAATAAAAATTAGAATTTTTTTTTTTTTTATTAAAATGGTCCAAATAGAAAACTTCTGAAGGTGGGGGAGGAGAAGTCCTGTGGCCAAGAGGTGGCAGTGGCTCAGTGGATAAGGACCTCTGCCAGACAAATGGAACTGACATGAGAGCCATATGCTTCAGTTCCTGAGCACTCCACTAGGGGGCAGAAATCCTAGTCTGTTGCCCTGCTGGGTAAGGACCGTAAGACAAATGTCTCTGTCTTATGGTGAAAATATACGTCAGGCACCACCCCCCCGCCGCTGCCACCACCATGCTGGTACAGAAGAGCGGAACAGAGACCTCCCAGGCCCCCGCGAGCGCCGAGCCATCTCCTGGCTGGACCTGACACCTGCTGACATAGAAGAGCAGCCGGTCAGGCTGTATTTATGGCACCGGTCAGGCGGTATTTATGGCACCGGTCAGGCGGTATTTATGGCACAGGTCAGGCTGTATTTATGGCACCGGTCACCGGTCAGGCTGTATTTATGGCACCGGTCAGGCGGTATTTATGGCACCGGTCAGGCGGTATTTATGGCACCGGTCAGGCGGTATTTATGGCACAGGTCAGGCTGTATTTATGGCACCGGTCACCGGTCAGGCTGTATTTATGGCACCGGTCAGGCGGTATTTATGGCACCGGTCAGGCGGTATTTATGGCACCGGTCAGGCGGTATTTATGGCACCGGTCAGGCTGTATTTATGGCACCGGTCAGGCTGTATTTATGGCGCCGGTCAGGCTGTATTTATGGCACCGGTCAGACTGTATTTATGGCACCGGTCAGACTGTATTTATGGCACCGGTCAGGCTGTATTTATGGCACAGGTCAGACTGTATTTATGGCACCGGTCAGACTGTATTTATGGCACCGGTCAGACTGTATTTATGGCGCAGGTCAGGCTGTATTTATGGCGCAGGTCAGGCTGTATTTATGGCACCGGTCAGGCTGTATTTATGGCGCAGGTCAGGCTGTATTTATGGCACAGGTCAGACTGTATTTATGGCACCGGTCAAGCTGTATTTATGGCACAGGTCAGGCTGTATTTATGGCACCGGTCAGACTGTATTTATGGCACAGGTCAGGCTGTATTTATGGCACAGGTCAGGCTGTATTTATGGCACCGGTCAGACTGTATTTATGGCACAGGTCAGGCTGTATTTATGGCACAGGTCAGGCTGTATTTATGGCACAGGTCAGGCTGTATTTATGGCACCGGTCAAGCTGTATTTATGGCACAGGTCAGGCTGTATTTATGGCACAGGTCAGGCTGTATTTATGGCACCGGTCAGACTGTATTTATGGCACAGGTCAGGCTGTATTTATGGCACAGGTCAGGCTGTATTTATGGCACCGGTCACCGGTCAGGCTGTATTTATGGCGCAGGTCAGGCTGTATTTATGGCACTGGTCACCAGTCAGGCTGTATTTATGGCACAGGTCAGGCTGTATTTATGGCGCAGGTCAGGCTGTATTTATGGCACAGGTCAGGCTGTATTTATGGCACTGGTCACCAGTCAGGCTGTATTTATGGCGCAGGTCAGGCTGTATTTATGGCACAGGTCAGGCTGTATTTATGGCACTGGTCACCAGTCAGGCTGTATTTATGGCGCAGGTCAGGCTGTATTTATGGCACAGGTCAGGCTGTATTTATGGCACTGGTCACCAGTCAGGCTGTATTTATGGCACAGGTCAGGCTGTATTTATGGCACTGGTCACCAGTCAGGCTGTATTTATGGCGCAGGTCAGACTGTATTTATGGCACCGGTCAGGCTGTATTTATGGCACAGGTCAGGCTGTATTTATGGCACCGGTCACCGGTCAGGCTGTATTTATGGCGCAGGTCAGGCTGTATTTATGGCACAGGTCAGGCTGTATTTATGGCACCGGTCAGACTGTATTTATGGCACAGGTCAGGCTGTATTTATGGCACCGGTCACCGGTCAGGCTGTATTTATGGCGCAGGTCAGGCTGTATTTATGGCGCAGGTCAGACTGTATTTATGGCACCGGTCAGGCTGTATTTATGGCGCAGGTCAGGCTGTATTTATGGCACCGGTCAGGCTGTATTTATGGCACCGGTCAGGCTGTATTTATGGCGCAGGTCAGGCTGTATTTATGGCGCAGGTCAGGCTGTATTTATGGCACTGGTCAGGCTGTATTTATGGCACAGGTCAGGCTGTATTTATGGCGCAGGTCAGGCTGTATTTATGGCACTGGTCAGGCTGTATTTATGGCACTGGTCAGGCTGTATTTATGGCACAGGTCAGGCTGTATTTATGGCACTGGTCAGGCTGTATTTATGGCACAGGTCAGGCTGTATTTATGGCGCAGGTCAGACTGTATTTATGGCGCAGGTCAGGCTGTATTTATGGCGCAGGTCAGACTGTATTTATGGCGCAGGTCAGGCTGTATTTATGGCGCAGGTCAGGCTGTATTTATGGCACCGGTCAGGCTGTATTTATGGCGCCGGTCAGGCTGTATTTATGGCACCGGTCAGGCGGTATTTATGGCACAGGTCAGGCTGTATTTATGGCACCGGTCAGGCTGTATTTATGGCGCAGGTCAGACTGTATTTATGGCACCGGTCAGGCTGTATTTATGGCACCGGTCAGGCGGTATTTATGGCACAGGTCAGGCTGTATTTATGGCACTGGCCAGGCTGTATTTATGGCGCAGGTCAGGCTGTATTTATGGCGCAGGTCAGGCGGTATTTATGGCACCGGTCAGGCTGTATTTATGGCGCAGGTCAGGCTGTATTTATGGCACAGGTCAGGCTGTATTTATGGCGCAGGTCAGGCTGCATTCCATGGGCACTGGTAAATATTTTAGTACACCATTTGGTTCAGAATATTTTTTTTCTTGTTTTCCTCCTCTAAAACCTAGGTGCGTCTTATGGAGTGAAAAATACAGTAGTTGTTTATTTTTAATTAAAATCCCCCCATCCGGAATACAACTCCAGCCAAAGGATTGTACAGCAGGACGAACTCCCCGCTATTGTTGGATGCATGGCCAACTTTAATATTGATTGGACCCTGGGCAAACATTTACCTGGGGCCCCCCTGGCCCAACACCACCACCTCCGGCCCCCACTATGCAATTTCTCTCTCCACCTGCTCTGAGACATTCAATAAATAGCAGGTATACTCAAAATCAGTTTACTTCAGCAGATCAGACAGCAATTGCAGTTGGTTGTCAGAGGTTACAGCCTATCATTACCACTTACTGACTGGTTGCTAGAGGTTACAGCACACATTATGGATCACTGATTAGTTGCCAGAGGTTACAGCACATCATTTCTACACACTAATTGGTTGCTAGAGGTTACTGCACATCATAATCACTCATCCATTGGTTGCTAGTGGTTACTGCACATCCTTGCCGTACACTGGTTGCTAGAGCTTACTGCTCGTCATTACCACTCAGTGATTGATTTCTAGAGCTTACTGCACATCATTACCGCTCACCCATTGGTTGCTAGAGGTTACAGCACATAATTACTGGTCATTGATTGGTTTCTAGAGGTTACTGTACAAAATGACTGCTGTTTTGGTTGCTATAGGTTACTGCACAACATTACTACTCACTGGTTGCTAGATTATGCTACAAATGCAAAGCAGTCCCATAGCCAGATTAAGTGTTGTTTTGCATTGCGGCAGAATTCGGGGCAGAAAAGATGGGGTTAATGAAGCTGACCAGGATCACATTAAAAAAACAGTACTGTCAATGATCATAGCAAGCAGAGATCAGTAATCTACTAAAGAAGTGAAAGTTCAACTCAGCAGGCCAGGGCAAACGAGCCGATTGTAAATCACACAACCTACCAGCTGCCCGCTCATCCATGCCGACCAGTTATATACAGGCAGTGCTGGTAATGTTGTTAAAAAGCAGAGATGTAAAGAAGAGCAAAAACAGATTAACGACTCAAACAGCCATACACACGTTCTCAGATCCTAACTCTCACCTCACCACCCACCGACTTTCCACATCCATTCTGCCTTAGGGCTGTCATTGCCTCCTCTCTGCGATCCTCCTGCGATCCTGGGACCCCTGCTGCTGCTCATTAGTGTGTTTCTCCACTCGGCCACTTCTGTCAGGCAAAGACACCGCCGCTTACTGTTTTACGTTCCCTGCAGCTGTACTATGTGACAGGGAGTGATTGTGAGGATGTCGGGCCCCTCAACAATGGCAGGACCCTAGGCAGGTGCCCCGTTTGCCCCGTGGAACAAAGAATCCCTTGGAGAGGGTGGGAAACGTTTGTTTCAGCTCCACATTCACCTCTTATGTGTCAGTAACCCCGTGTCTAATATGGGCGCAGAGTGACCCAGAACCCCAATATGATCTGTACTAATCGGACTCACCGTACAACCACACTGGAATGTTATATATATTATATATATATATATATATATATATATATATATTTATTGTTTAGCACTATGGTGTGCTCTGTGCTGGGTCATATTCTATTGGGTCTGTCTGTCTGCCTTGGGAGAAAAGTATGTTGGGATGCGTATTTGCTGTGAGGGGGAAGGGGGGATTCCCCCAACAGCTCTCCCTGCTGATTGGATAGTCTACTCCGCCATATATACAAAGGGGGGGGGGGGAGAGATTGTTCCGAGTATTACCTGTGTTTCAATAATTCAGTAATACTGACATATAATCACACACATAGGTTGGACTTGATGGACTTGTGTCTTTTTTCAACCTCACCTACTATGTAACTATGTAATAAACAGTTCATGTACAGCAGCCAAAACGAGTACTGCCTAGTTATTGGTTGCAAGCGGTTGGAATATCTGATATCTATACTCAGACTGGGAGGAAGCGGTATATGACGAAAGCACTCAAGCGGAGTTTGAGGCGTTTCGTTACACTCCCTCCCCAGACTCCCTCTCCATAGTCCCTGCACTCCCTCCCCAGACTCCCTCTCCATAGTCCCTGCACTCCCTCCCCAGACTCCCTCTCCATAGTCCCTGCACTCCCTCCCCAGACTCCTTCCCTCCCCAGACTCCCTGCACTCCCTCCCCAGACTCCCTCTCCATAGTCCCTGCACTCCCTCCCCAGACTTCTTCCCTCCCCAGACTCCCTCTCCATAGTCCCTGCACTCCCTCCCCAGACTCCCTGCACTCCCTCCCCAGACTCCCTCTCCATAGTCCCTGCACTCCCTCCCCAGACTTCTTCCCTCCCCAGACTCCCTCTCCATAGTCCCTGCACTCCCTCCCCAGACTCCTTCCCTCCCCAGACTCCCTCTCCATAGTCCCTGCACTCCCTCCCCAGACTCCTTCCCTCCCCAGACTCCCTCTCCATAGTCCCTGCACTCCCTCCCCAGACTCCTTCCCTCCCCAGTCCCTGCACTCCCTCCCCAGACTCCCCCTCCATAGTCCCTGCACTCCCTCCCCAGACTCCCTCTCCATAGTCCCTGCACTCCCTCCCCAGACTCCTTCCCTCCCCAGACTCCCTCTCCATAGTCCCTGCACTCCCTCCCCAGACTCCCTCTCCATAGTCCCTGCACTCCCTCCCCAGACTTCTTTCCTCTCCAGACTCCTTCCCTCCCTCTCCATAGTCCCTGCACTCCCTCCTTCCCTCCCCAGACTCCTTCCCTCCCTCTCCATAGTCCCTGCACTCCCTCCTTCCCTCCCCAGACTCCCTCCCTCCCTCTCCATAGTCCCTGCACTTCCTCCTTCCCTCCCCAGACTCCTTCCCTCCCTCTCCATAGTCCCTGCACTCCCTCCTTCCCTCCCCAGACTCCTTCCCTCCCTCTCCATAGTCCCTGCACTTCCTCCTTCCCTCCCCAGACTCCTTCCCTCCCTCTCCATAGTCCCTGCACTTCCTCCTTCCCTCCCCAGACTCCTTCCCTCCCTCTCCATAGTCCCTGCACTTCCTCCTTCCCTCCCCAGACTCCTTCCCTCACTCTCCATAGTCCCTGCACTTCCTCCTTCCCTCCCCAGACTCCTTCCCTCACTCTCCATAGTCCCTGCACTTCCTCCTTCCCTCCCCAGACTCCTTCCCTCCCTCTCCATAGTCCCTGCACTCCCTCCTTCCCTCCCCAGACTCCTTCCCTCCCTCTCCATAGTCCCTGCACTTCCTCCTTCCCTCCCCAGACTCCTTCCCTCACTCTCCATAGTCCCTGCACTTCCTCCTTCCCTCCCCAGACTCCTTCCCTCACTCTCCATAGTCCCTGCACTTCCTCCTTCCCTCCCCAGACTCCTTCCCTCCCTCTCCATAGTCCCTGCACTTCCTCCTTCCCTCCCCAGACTCCTTCCCTCCCTCTCCATAGTCCCTGCACTCCCTCCTTCCCTCCCCAGACTCCTTCCCTCACTCTCCATAGTCCCTGCACTTCCTCCTTCCCTCCCCAGACTCCTTCCCTCACTCTCCATAGTCCCTGCACTCCCTCCTTCCCTCCCCAGACTCCTTCCCTCCCTCTCCATAGTCCCTGCACTTCCTCCTTCCCTCCCCAGACTCCTTCCCTCACTCTCCATAGTCCCTGCACTCCCTCCTCAGACTCCTTCCCTCCCTCTCCATAGTCCCTGCACTCCCTCCTTCCCTCCCCAGACTCCTTCCCTCCCTCTCCATAGTCCCTGCACTCCCTCCTTCCCTCCCCAGACTCCTTCCCTCACTCTCCATAGTCCCTGCACTTCCTCCTTCCCTCCCCAGACTCCTTCCCTCACTCTCCATAGTCCCTGCACTCCCTCCTTCCCTCCCCAGACTCCTTCCCTCCCTCTCCATAGTCCCTGCACTTCCTCCTTCCCTCCCCAGACTCCTTCCCTCACTCTCCATAGTCCCTGCACTCCCTCCTCAGACTCCTTCCCTCCCTCTCCATAGTCCCTGCACTCCCTCCTTCCCTCCCCAGACTCCTTCCCTCCCTCTCCATAGTCCCTGCACTTCCTCCTTCCCTCCCCAGACTCCTTCCCTCCCTCTCCATAGTCCCTGCACTCCCTCCTTCCCTCCCCAGACTCCTTCCCTCCCTCTCCATAGTCCCTGCACTTCCTCCCCAACTATAAATCCTGGAGAATAACGAGGTAGCAGATGATTTACATTTGTTGGGTGCAATAATATTACTAATACATCCAGAAAACAAGGGAAACTTTTACGGGTTTGTCTGGAAGAATCCATCAAAATGACACCAGGGTCCTGAGCCATGGACTGGGACCAGACCGATAAAACGACATGCCTACCACCCCAGGTTCCATAGCAGGGCCTCTCAGAGTAATAAGGCCCCTGACATCATGTTCACGGGGTCTTTGAATACCGGGACATCCTCCACTGGGGTCTGGTAAGAACAAGAGATGGCCGGCTTCACAGATGGGATATCAGACTTCTTTGGGAACCTCTTGACTTTCTATACATTTTAATTGAAATATTTTCTAGCACAAGTTGTGAGATGGAGAAACGCGTGGATGCAAGCAATGCACAATGGTTCTAGGAGAACAGAAGCCATCAGTATGAAATGTTTGTAGAAGACGTCTGCATGCCGAGGTGTGAGATTCTATACACCTGAACCCAATAATGGGAAGAGGGGTCCCAATACTTTTGCCAATATAATGTAGATGACCAGATTGAGTCCTACAGAAGGGGCCTGTCTGAAGCATTCTATATCTTAGGGATACTGCCCTCCTGTGGCCATATGAGGGATGACAAGTCCCTTTCCTGGGACTGAATCTGCTCATCTACCTCAAGCTTTATCTGTCAGTGATGTCGCCCTCCTGTGGCCATGCAAGGGATGACAGGAGATGAGCGGATTTTGTCCCATAGAAGGTGCCCGTCGACCCTCACATGGTGGCACAGTGCCCCTCCCCCCAGTAGTATCAGCCCCCTCCCCCCAGGAAGAAGCAGACGACGAGGTAAGAATTGAAATCATCTTTATTGCTGAACCTGCTTATAGGAGAAATCTCTAAGAAAAGGAATATATATATTTATATATTTATAGATACAATAAGTGAGAATTCTAGAATCAGGTAACAATACAAAACTGGTCCTCTTTATCCTGTCTAGGATCTTCCTATCCCTGGTGAGGAGCGCGGTCACATGACAGGATACTTCCCGCCACGCCGGACTCGTTACAACTGGATTTTCTATGAAGCAAAAATCGCTTTGTGTGGCGAAATACGGAACTGGAAGCGAGACGCAGACACACACCGAGGAAAATAGACCACACCCCCAACCAATCAGCCGCGTTCCTCTTCCTATGACCCCTTCATTCACAAGCAGTAATTAAAAATACAATGAGATCACACGGGGGTGACGAATGACATCACACGAGGGGTGACGAATGACATCACATGGGGGGTGATGAATGACATCACACGGGGGGTGACGAATGACATCACACGAGGGGGTGACGAATGACATCACACGAGGGGGTGACGAATGACATCACACGAGGGGGTGACGAATGACATCACACGAGGGGGTGACGAATGACATCACACGAGGGGGTGACGAATGACATCACACGAGGGGGTGACGAATGACATCACACGAGGGGGTGACGAATGACATCACACGAGGGGGTGACGAATGACATCACACGGGGGTGACGAATGACATCACACGAGGGGGTGACGAATGACATCACACGAGGGGGTGACGAATGACATCACACGAGGGGGTGACGAATGACATCACACGAGGGGGTGACGAATGACATCACATGGGGGGTGACGAATGACATCACACGAGGGGGTGACGAATGACATCACATGGGGGGTGACATCACACGAGGGGGTGACGAATGACATCACACGAGGGGGTGACGAATGACATCACACGAGGGGGTGACGAATGACATCACACGAGGGGGTGACGAATGACATCACATGGGGGGTGACATCACACGAGGGGGTGACGAATGACATCACACGAGGGGGTGACGAATGACATCACACGAGCACGAGGGGGTGACGAATGACATCACACGAGGGGGTGACGAATGACATCACACGAGGGGGTGACGAATGACATCACACGGGGGTGACGAATGACATCACACGAGGGGGTGACGAATGACATCACACGAGGGGGTGACGAATGACATCACACGAGGGGGTGACGAATGACATCACACGAGGGGGTGACGAATGACATCACACGGGGGTGACGAATGACATCACACGAGGGGGTGACGAATGACATCACACGGGGGTGACGAATGACATCACACGGGGGTGACGAATGACATCACACGGGGGGGTGACGAATGACATCACACGGGGGTGACGAATGTACCAAAAATTGAAAGAATAAAAATCTGTCGGGACGAATGTGGAAAAAGACGGGAACCGCCAACACCCCATAATGCACTGCTCCCACAGCTGCCAGTGCACCCCCTATTTACAGCCCATCCCCCCACCCTGAAGGACACCTAAAATCCACCAACCATGGCAGCTGTACAGTTATTTGACCCCCCCCATCCCCCCACCCAATGGTGGCCTTGCTGCATTCTCTAGCTACAGTCAATTACCCCCCCAACCCGTACTACTGATCGGTGATACCCGAAATCCACCAACCACGGCAGCTGCTGTGCACCCCCTGGGTACAGTTTGTTGACTCCCCTCCCCCACCTGTACTATGATACCGGAAATCCACCAACCACGGGCAGCGAGCCCCCCCCCCCCCCGATCTATGAGATCTGAAATCCACTGACCCCCGTGGCCTCTCCGTGGCCCCCCCATCTACCATCCATCGGAAAATAAAAAGACAGACAGGACAGAAGCTACACAATACAAACATCGTCCAATAAAAAAGCCTCCCCCCCTCCCCTCCCCCCCCCGGTGTAGAAGAAGAAGAAGCGATCCCCCGCTCTCACTACAACACCCAATCACACGAGCCGCACACACAAGCGGTCACAGCACTTTTCTTGCGTGCAGAAATATGGAGTCAGCCGGGACCAAAGTGAGAGAGAAATGTGACTGCAAGCAGACTACCCACAATGCCCCTCTCTGGCAATTCTAGGGTGACGAGGAACAGGAAGGGTCCCTGTGTGGGGGATGGTGGCGGCGTGGTAAAGCGGTGCAGTGGTGGACGGACGGGGCCCTAGAGGACTTCAGACGGACAATGACACAAAGCTGTTGTACTGCTGGATGTTCCTCTTCAGGATGTCGGAGCAGGGCCCCAGGACCCGTTCAAAGCGGGGGCGGTCCAACTTCACGCATTTCAGGGGCCCGCGGGCCACCACAGTGGCTGCTCGGGGCCGATTCATCAGAAGGGCAATCTCACCTGGAAGGAAGAGCAAGGTCAATGTAGGATGTATGACACCTCCCCTAGGGAGGGGCCTCAAAGAGGGGGAGGAGACACGTGATGGGAACCAGCCAATACCATCAACTCACCAAAATAATCTGAAGGACCTAGCCGACCAACTTCCACAAACTCCTCGTTCTCCGAGCGACGCTGGAGCACGGCCGCAGTACCCTGCAGAGACCACCAGGAAATATTACATCTGAAGGAGGAGGATTCCACCAACACCCCAAAACAAGAGAACCCCAAAACAGGAGCCCCCCTCCCAACACCCCAAAACAGGAGCCCACCCCAAAAACAGGAGCACCAACACCCCAAAAAAAAAAGAGCCCCCCAACACAGGAGCCCCCCTAACACTCCAAAACAGGAGCCCCCCCCCCCCCCAACAACCCAAAATAGGAGCCCCCTAACACCCCAAAACAGGAGCCCCCCTCCCAACACCCCAAAACAGGAGCCCACCCCAAAAACAGGAGCACCAACACCTTAAAAAAAAAAGAGCCCCCCAACACAGGAGCCCCCCTAACACCCCAAAACAGGAGCCCCCCCCCCCCCCCCCAACAACCCAAAATAGGAGCCCCCTAACACCCCAAAACAGGAGCCCACCCCAAAACAGGAGCCCCCCTCCCAACACCCCAAAACAGGAGCCCACCCCAAAAACAGGAGCACCAACACCCCAAAAAAAAAAGAGCCCCCCAACACAGGAGCCCCCCTAACACCCCAAAACAGGAGCCCCCCCCCCCAACAACCCAAAATAGGAGCCCCCTAACACCCCAAAACAGGAGCCCACCCCAAAACAGGAGCCCCCCTCCCAACACCCCAAAACAGGAGCCCACCCCAAAACAGGAGCACCAACACCCCAAAAAAAGAGCCCCCCCAACACAGGAGCCCCCCCTAACACCCCAAAACAGGAGCCCACCCCAAAACAGGAGTCTCCCTCCCAACACCCCAAAACAGGAGCACAAACACCCCAAAAAGAGAGCCCCCCCAACACAGGAGCCCCCAAACCCCCCCCCCCCCAACAACCCAAAATAGGAGCCCCCCTAACACCCCAAAACAGGAGTCTCCCTCCCAACACCCCAAAACAGGAGCACCAACACCCCAAAAAAAGAGCCCCCCCCCCAAACACAGGAGCCCCCCCCCAACAACCCAAAATAGGAGCCCCCCTAACACCCCAAAACAGGAGCCCACCCCAAAACAGGAGTCCCCCCCCAACACAGGAGCCCCAACACCCCAAAACAGGAGCCCCCCAACAACCCAAAATAGGAGCCCCTCAACACTCCAAAAAAGGAGCCCCCCAAAACAGGAGCCCCCCTCCCAACACCCCAAAACAGGAACCCCAACACCCCAAAACAGAAGCACCCCAATAACGCCTCACCTCCAGAATGATGAAGAACTCGTCCCCAGGCTCACCCTGCACTACAATCTTCTGTCCGTCCTCAAACTGAACCGGCTCCAGAGCGTCCGCCACCGTCAGCCGCTCCCACTTGTCCAAGGACTCTGCAGGAAAGAGAAACGCGTCAGTGGAACAGCCAATGACGGCTTGTGACGTAGGAGGGAACAGCCAATGACGGCTTGTGATGTAGAAGGGAACAGCCAATGACGGCTTGTGACGTAGAAGGGAACAGCCAATGACGGCTTGTGATGTAGGAGGGAACAGCCAATGACGGCTTGTGACAAAGGAGGGAACAGCCAATGACGGCTTGTGACGTAGGAGGGAACAGCCAATGACGGCTTGTGACGTAGAAGGGAACAGCCAATGACGGCTTGTGATGTAGAAGGGAACAGCCAATGACGGCTTGTGGCGCAGGAGGGAACAGCCAATCACACACCCAGCAGTGCATCATGTCACATGAACAGGGAGGGGAGGGAACAGCCAATCACATGCATTGCAGATCCCAGGAATGGGCGGATCTTATTGTGAGAGTAAAACTATGAGGCTCAGGAAATTTGGCTCCACAGGTCACACCCACCAGGAAGAAAATGACTGCCCATGGGGAGGGGCCAAGCACTCACCTAGAATGGAGACTTTGGTGAGGAACTCTTCGTACATCTTGCGCTTGCGCAGCGTGCTCCCCTGGAAGAGAAGTAGGTGTGTGGAGTATGGTGTGTGGAGTATGGTGGACCCCATTATTTACCCCCCACGGTGCAGATATTTACCATGAGGATCCTCCGGTAACTGTCCCGATCAATTCCCCACAACTTCACATTGGTTTTGGCTTTCACGGTGGCGGCTCTTGGCGTTCCATAGATTAAAGCCAATTCTCCGAAACTTCCGCCCTCCCCGATGCTCGTCATCCACTCGTTATTCACATACACCTGGAAGATCGGGAATACTCAATACACCTCCCCCCATACACCTGGAAGATCGGGAATACTCAATACACCTCCCCCCATACACCTGGAAGATCGGGAATACTCAATACACCTCCCCCCATACACCTGGAAGATCGAGAATACTCAATACACCTCCCCCAATACACCTGGAAGATCGGGAATACTCAATACACCTCCCCCCATACACCTGGAAGATCGGGAATACTCAATACACCTCCCCCCATACACCTGGAAGATCGGGAATACTCAATACACCTCCCCCCATACATCTGGAAGATCGGGAATATTCAATACACCTCCCTCCATACATCTGGAAGAGTGAGAGGACTCAATACACCTCCACCCTGCACCCAGTGAGGGCCGGTCACCCCGAGTGAGGACCCCAAATACTTCATACCGCTCCACCCGGTGAGGGCCGGTTCTCATGAACTTAGGTTTTTGGAGGGGACTCTAGGCCCGGGGTCCCTAATTAAGGCCTAGATGTCTCATTAAAAATATTGACTGCTCCACACTGTGGAACTCATAGCAGATGCTGATGTCATCAGCAAGCCACCTGTCTGGGGCCCCGGCCATAACGTGCTGTGTTTTGCTATTGGCTGAAGGTGTTCTGTGTTTATACTTATGATAATGTGTATTGTACCTTCTGAGCTTGGAGCCGGCAAGTCTGACCTGCAATGAGACATCCAAGTCATACAGGTGGTTAATTAAGGTCTATAGTGTGTCAATTGTTGTAATTCTATTCCTGGTTACAGTTTGTATTGTATTATAGGGTAATATGATCAGGAGGGGGGGGTGTCCTCCTGTGGTGTATATATATTCTGTATTCTTATTCTGGTCACACCAAAGCTGGTGTTGCCTAGTTCTTGGGGTAACTAAAGCCAGATTCGCTGGTCTCAAGTACCAGAGCTTAGGAAGTAGCTTCTTGGTGGAGATACCCAGTCTGGGTGTCCAGAGTCCTTCACACCGGTCACCCAGAGCGAGGACCCCAAATACTGAATGTCCCTCCTCCCTGCACCCGGTGGGGGCTGGTCACCCCGAGAGCAAGGACCCCAAATACTGAATGTCCCTCCTCCCTGCACCCGGTGAAGGCTGGTCACCCCGAGAGCAAGGACCCCAAATACTGAATGTCCCTCCTCCCTGCACCCGGTGAAGGCTGGTCACCCCGAGAGCGAGGACCCCAAATACTGAATGTCCCTCCTCCCTGCACCCGGTGGGGGCTGGTCACCCCGAGAACGAGGACCCCAAATACTGAATGTCCCTCCTCCCTGCACCCGGTGAGGGATGGTCACCCCGAGAGCGAGGACCCCAAATACTGAATGTCCCTCCTTCCTGCACCCGGTGGGGGCTGGTCACCCCGAGAGCGAGGACCCCAAATACTGAATGTCCCTCCTCCCTGCACCCGGTGAGGGCTGGTCACCCCGAGAACGAGGACCCCAAATACTGAATGTCCCTCCTCCCTGCACCCGGTGAAGGCTGGTCACCCCGAGAGCGAGGACCCCAAATACTCACATCCATCTCCCCCTGGTCTATCACGTAGAAGTTATCGCCTTCATCACCTGCAAGGAAAAAACAAAAGGGTTACAAGGGACAGCCAGGGCCACCAGGGACCATGTGCAGGTCACTGTGCCCATTGGATATTCTTCCAGAACCTCCCCCGATATTCCTCCACATCACTGATTATACACGGCTCCTCCTCTCCTCCCCGACTACCTCCCGGAGAGAAGAGCCAATCACACTCACCTTGCTGTATGACGGTTTCTCCAGCAATGTAGGTGACAGAGAACATCGCATCGAAGATATCGCTGGAAGAGAGAGGAGACATTATGTACACCCGGGACCTTCCATAACCTCCCCTCCTCCGAGTACACCCGGGACCTTCCATAACCTCCCCTCCTCCGAGTACACCCGGGACCTTCCATAACCTCCCCTCCTCCACGTACACCCGGGACCTTCCATAACCTCCCCTCCTCCGAGTACACCCGGGACCTTCCATAACCTCCCCTCCTCCACGTACACCCGGGACCTTCCATAACCTCCCCTCCTCCGAGTACACCCAGGACCTTCCATAACCTCCCCTCCTCCACGTACACCCGGGACCTTCCATAACCTCCCCTCCTCCACGTACACCCGGGACCTTCCATAACCTCCCCTCCTCCGAGTACACCCAGGACCTTCCATAACCTCCCCTCCTCCACGTACTCCCGGGACCTTCCATAACCTCCCCTCCTCCGAGTACACCCGGGACCTTCCATAACCTCCCCTCCTCCACGTACACCCGGGACCTTCCATAACCTCCCCTCCTCCGAGTACACCCAGGACCTTCCATAACCTCCCCTCCTCCACGTACACCCGGGACCTTCCATAACCTCCCCTCCTCCGAGTACACCCGGGACCTTCCATAACCTCCCCTCCTCCACGTACACCCGGGACCTTCCATAACCTCCCCTCCTCCGAGTACACCCGGGACCTTCCATAACCTCCCCTCCTCCGAGTACACCAAGGATATTCCATAACCTCCCCTCCTCCGAGTACACCAAGGACCTTCCATAACCTCCCCTCCTCCACGTACTCCCGGGACCTTCCATAACCTCCCCTCCTCCGAGTACACCCGGGACCTTCCATAACCTCCCCTCCTCCGAGTACACCCGGGACCTTCCATAACCTCCCCTCCTCCGAGTACACCCGGGACCTTCCATAACCTCCCCTCCTCCACGTACTCCCAGGACCTTCCATAACCTCCCCTCCTCCGAGTACACCCGGGACCATCCATAACCTCCCCTCCTCCGAGTACACCCGGGACCTTCCATAACCTCCCCTCCTCCGAGTACACCAAGGACCTTCCATAACCTCCCCTCCTCTGAGTACACCAAGGATATTCCATAACCTCCCCTCCTCCGAGTACACCAAGGACCATCCATAACCTCCCCTCCTCCGAGTACACCAAGGACCTTCCATAACCTCCCCTCCTCCACGTACACCCGGGACCTTCCATAACCTCCCCTCCTCCAAGTACACCCGGGACCTTCCATAACCTCCCCTCCTCCAAGTACACCCGGGACCTTCCATAACCTCCCCTCCTCCGAGTACACCCAGGACCTTCCATAACCTCCCCTCCTCCGAGTACACCAAGGATATTCCATAACCTCCCCTCCTCCGAGTACACCCGGGACCTTCCATAACCTCCCCTCCTCCGAGTACACCCGGGACCTTCCATAACCTCCCCTCCTCCGCGTACACCCGGGACCTTCCATAACCTCCCCTCCTCCGAGTACACCCGGGACCTTCCATAACCTCCCCTCCTCCGAGTACACCCGGGACCTTCCATAACCTCCCCTCCTCCGAGTACACCAAGGATATTCCATAACCTCCCCTCCTCCGAGTACACCAAGGACCTTCCATAACCTCCCCTCCTCCACGTACTCCCGGGACCTTCCATAACCTCCCCTCCTCCGAGTACACCCGGGACCTTCCATAACCTCCCCTCCTCAGAGTACACCCGGGACCTTCCATAACCTCCCCTCCCCTGAGTACACCAAGGATATTCCATAACCTCCCCTCCTCCGAGTACACCAAGGACCTTCCATAACCTCCCCTCCTCCACGTACTCCCGGGACCTTCCATAACCTCCCCTCCTCCGAGTACACCAAGGACCTTCCATAACCTCCCCTCCTCCGAGTACACCCGGGACCTTCCATAACCTCCCCTCCTCCGAGTACACCCGGGATCTTCCATAACCTCCCCTCCTCCGAGTACACCAAGGACCTTCCATAACCTCCCCTCCTCCGAGTACACCCGGGACCTTCCATAACCTCCCCTCCTCCGAGTACACCCGGGACCTTCCATAACCTCCCCTCCTCCGAGTACACCCGGGACCTTCCATAACCTCCCCTCCTACGAGTACACCCGGGACCTTCCATAACCTCCCCTCCTCCACGTACTCCCGGGACCTTCCATAACCTCCCCTCCTCCGAGTACACCCAGTACCTTCCATAACCTCCCCTCCTCCGAGTACACCCGGGACCTTCCATAACCTCCCCTCCTCCGAGTACACCCGGGACCTTCCATAACCTCCCCTCCTCCGAGTACACCCGGGACCTTCCATAACCTCCCCTCCTCCGAGTACACCCGGGACCTTCCATAACCTCCCCTCCTCCGAGTACACCCGGGACCTTCCATAACCTCCCCTCCTCCGAGTACACCCGGGACCTTCCATAACCTCCCCTCCTCCGAGTACACCCGGGACCTTCCATAACCTCCCCTCCTCCGAGTACACCCGGGACCTTCCATAACCTCCCCTCCTCCACGTACTCCCAGGACCTTCCATAACCTCCCCTCCTCCGAGTACACCCGGGACCATCCATAACCTCCCCTCCTCCGAGTACACCCGGGACCATCCATAACCTCCCCTCCTCCGAGTACACCCGGGACCTTCCATAACCTCCCCTCCTCCGAGTACACCAAGGATCTTCCATAACCTCCCCTCCTCCGAGTACACCCGGGACCTTCCATAACCTCCCCTCCTCCGAGTACACCAAGGACCTTCCATAACCTCCCCTCCTCCAAGTACACCCGGGACCTTCCATAACCTCCCCTCCTCCGAGTACACCAAGGACCTTCCATAACCTCCCCTCCTCCGAGTACACCCGGGACCTTCCATAACCTCCCCTCCTCCGAGTACACCCGGGACCTTCCATAACCTCCCCTCCTCCGAGTACACCCGGGACCTTCCATAACCTCCCCTCCTCCGAGTACACCCGGGACCTTCCATAACCTCCCCTCCTCCACGTACACCCGGGACCTTCCATAACCTCCCCTCCTCCGAGTACACCAAGGATCTTCCATAACCTCCCCTCCTCCGAGTACACCCGGGACCTTCCATAACCTCCCCTCCTCCGAGTACACCAAGGACCTTCCATAACCTCCCCTCCTCCAAGTACACCCGGGACCTTCCATAACCTCCCCTCCTCCGAGTACACCAAGGACCTTCCATAACCTCCCCTCCTCCGAGTACACCCGGGACCTTCCATAACCTCCCCTCCTCCGAGTACACCCGGGACCTTCCATAACCTCCCCTCCTCCGAGTACACCCGGGACCTTCCATAACCTCCCCTCCTCCGAGTACACCCGGGACCTTCCATAACCTCCCCTCCTCCACGTACACCCGGGACCTTCCATAACCTCCCCTCCTCTGAGTACACCAAGGATATTCCATAACCTCCCCTCCTCCGAGTACACCCGGGACCTTCCATAACCTCCCCTCCTCCAAGTACACCTGGGACCTTCCATAACCTCCCCTCCTCCGAGTACACCAAGGACCTTCCATAACCTCCCCTCCTCCGAGTACACCAAGGATATTCCATAACCTCCCCTCCTCCGAGTACACCCGGGACCTTCCATAACCTCCCCTCCTCCGAGTACACCCGGGACCTTCCATAACCTCCCCTCCTCCGCGTACACCCGGGACCTTCCATAATCTCCCCTCCTCCGAGTACACCCGGGACCTTCCATAACCTCCCCTCCTCCGAGTACACCAAGGATATTCCATAACCTCCCCTCCTCCGAGTACACCAAGGACCTTCCATAACCTCCCCTCCTCCACGTACTCCCGGGACCTTCCATAACCTCCCCTCCTCCGAGTACACCCGGGACCTTCCATAACCTCCCCTCCTCCGAGTACACCCGGGACCTTCCATAACCTCCCCTCCTCCGAGTACACCCGGGACCTTCCATAACCTCCCCTCCTCCGAGTACACCCGGGACCTTCCATAACCTCCCCTCCTCCGAGTACACCCGGGACCTTCCATAACCTCCCCTCCTCCACGTACTCCCAGGACCTTCCATAACCTCCCCTCCTCCGAGTACACCCGGGACCTTCCATAACCTCCCCTCCTCAGAGTACACCCGGGACCTTCCATAACCTCCCCTCCCCTGAGTACACCAAGGATATTCCATAACCTCCCCTCCTCCGAGTACACCAAGGATCTTCCATAACCTCCCCTCCTCCGAGTACACCAAGGACCTTCCATAACCTCCCCTCCTCCGAGTACACCCAGGACCTTCCATAACCTCCCCTCCTCCACGTACACCCGGGACCTTCCATAACCTCCCCTCCTCCGAGTACACCCGGGACCTTCCATAACCTCCCCTCCTCCGAGTACACCCGGGACCTTCCATAACCTCCCCTCCTCCGAGTACACCCGGGACCTTCCATAACCTCCCCTCCTACGAGTACACCCGGGACCTTCCATAACCTCCCCTCCTCCGAGTACACCAAGGATCTTCCATAACCTCCCCTCCTCCACGTACACCCGGGACCTTCCATAACCTCCCCTCCTCCGAGTACACCCGGGACCTTCCATAACCTCCCCTCCTCCACGTACTCCCAGGACCTTCCATAACCTCCCCTCCTCCGAGTACACCCGGGACCTTCCATAACCTCCCCTCCTCCGAGTACACCCGGGACCTTCCATAACCTCCCCTCCTCCACGTACACCCGGGACCTTCCATAACCTCCCCTCCTCCGAGTACACCCGGGACCTTCCATAACCTCCCCTCCTCCGAGTACACCAAGGATATTCCATAACCTCCCCTCCTCCGAGTACACCAAGGACCTTCCATAACCTCCCCTCCTCCACGTACTCCCGGGACCTTCCATAACCTCCCCTCCTCCGAGTACACCCGGGACCTTCCATAACCTCCCCTCCTCCGAGTACACCCGGGACCTTCCATAACCTCCCCTCCTCCGAGTACACCCGGGACCTTCCATAACCTCCCCTCCTCCACGTACTCCCAGGACCTTCCATAACCTCCCCTGCTCCGAGTACACCCGGGACCTTCCATAACCTCCCCTCCTCCGAGTACACCAAGGACCTTCCATAACCTCCCCTCCTCTGAGTACACCAAGGATATTCCATAACCTCCCCTCCTCCGAGTACACCAAGGACCTTCCATAACCTCCCCTCCTCCACGTACACCCGGGACCTTCCATAACCTCCCCTCCTCCAAGTACACCCGGGACCTTCCATAACCTCCCCTCCTCCGAGTACACCAAGGACCTTCCATAACCTCCCCTCCTCCGAGTACACCAAGGATATTCCATAACCTCCCCTCCTCCGAGTACACCCGGGACCTTCCATAACCTCCCCTCCTCCGAGTACACCCGGGACCTTCCATAACCTCCCCTCCTCCGCGTACACCCGGGACCTTCCATAACCTCCCCTCCTCCGAGTACACCCGGGACCTTCCATAACCTCCCCTCCTCCGAGTACACCCGGGACCTTCCATAACCTCCCCTCCTCCGAGTACACCAAGGATATTCCATAACCTCCCGTCCTCCGAGTACACCAAGGACCTTCCATAACCTCCCCTCCTCCACGTACTCCCGGGACCTTCCATAACCTCCCCTCCTCCGAGTACACCCGGGACCTTCCATAACCTCCCCTCCTCAGAGTACACCCGGGACCTTCCATAACCTCCCCTCCCCTGAGTACACCAAGGATATTCCATAACCTCCCCTCCTCCACGTACACCCGGGACCTTCCATAACCTCCCCTCCTCCGAGTACACCCGGGACCTTCCATAACCTCCCCTCCTACGAGTACACCCGGGACCTTCCATAACCTCCCCTCCTCCGAGTACACCCAGGACCTTCCATAACCTCCCCTCCTCCGAGTACACCAAGGACCTTCCATAACCTCCCCTCCTCCGAGTACACCCAGGACCTTCCATAACCTCCCCTCCTCCGAGTAAACCCGGGACCTTCCATAACCTCCCCTCCTCCGAGTACACCCGGGACCTTCCATAACCTCCCCTCCTCCGAGTACACCCGGGACCTTCCATAACCTCCCCTCCTCCGAGTACACCCGGGACCTTCCATAACCTCCCCTCCTCCGAGTACACCCGGGACCTTCCATTACCTCCCCTCCTCCGAGTACACCCGGGACCTTCCATAACCTCCCCTCCTCCGAGTACACCCGGGACCTTCCATAACCTCCCCTCCTCCACGTACTCCCAGGACCTTCCATAACCTCCCCTCCTCCGAGTACACCCGGGACCATCCATAACCTCCCCTCCTCCGAGTACACCCGGGACCTTCCATAACCTCCCCTCCTCCGAGTACACCAAGGATCTTCCATAACCTCCCCTCCTCCGAGTACACCCGGGACCTTCCATAACCTCCCCTCCTCCGAGTACACCAAGGACCTTCCATAACCTCCCCTCCTCCAAGTACACCCGGGACCTTCCATAACCTCCCCTCCTCCGAGTACACCAAGGATATTCCATAACCTCCCCTCCTCCGAGTACACCAAGGACCTTCCATAACCTCCCCTCCTCCAAGTACACCCGGGACCTTCCATAACCTCCCCTCCTCCGAGTACACCAAGGACCTTCCATAACCTCCCCTCCTCCGAGTACACCAAGGATATTCCATAACCTCCCCTCCTCCGAGTACACCCGGGACCTTCCATAACCTCCCCTCCTCCGAGTACACCCGGGACCTTCCATAACCTCCCCTCCTCCGCGTACACCCGGGACCTTCCATAACCTCCCCTCCTCCGAGTACACCCGGGACCTTCCATAACCTCCCCTCCTCCGAGTACACCAAGGACCTTCCATAACCTCCCCTCCTCTGAGTACACCAAGGATATTCCATAACCTCCCCTCCTCCGAGTACACCCGGGACCTTCCATAACCTCCCCTCCTCCAAGTACACCTGGGACCTTCCATAACCTCCCCTCCTCCGAGTACACCAAGGACCTTCCATAACCTCCCCTCCTCCGAGTACACCAAGGATATTCCATAACCTCCCCTCCTCCGAGTACACCCGGGACCTTCCATAACCTCCCCTCCTCCGAGTACACCCGGGACCTTCCATAACCTC
The DNA here is from genome assembly GCF_042186555.1 of Aquarana catesbeiana. Classification (NCBI taxonomy): domain Eukaryota; kingdom Metazoa; phylum Chordata; class Amphibia; order Anura; family Ranidae; genus Aquarana; species Aquarana catesbeiana. The sequence goes on along the minus strand of NC_133335.1, from coordinate 311,067 downwards.
CCCTCCTCCGCGTACACCCGGGACCTTCCATAATCTCCCCTCCTCCGAGTACACCCGGGACCTTCCATAACCTCCCCTCCTCCGAGTACACCAAGGATATTCCATAACCTCCCCTCCTCCGAGTACACCAAGGACCTTCCATAACCTCCCCTCCTCCACGTACTCCCGGGACCTTCCATAACCTCCCCTCCTCCGAGTACACCCGGGACCTTCCATAACCTCCCCTCCTCCGAGTACACCCGGGACCTTCCATAACCTCCCCTCCTCCGAGTACACCCGGGACCTTCCATAACCTCCCCTCCTCCGAGTACACCCGGGACCTTCCATAACCTCCCCTCCTCCGAGTACACCCGGGACCTTCCATAACCTCCCCTCCTCCACGTACTCCCAGGACCTTCCATAACCTCCCCTCCTCCGAGTACACCCGGGACCTTCCATAACCTCCCCTCCTCAGAGTACACCCGGGACCTTCCATAACCTCCCCTCCCCTGAGTACACCAAGGATATTCCATAACCTCCCCTCCTCCGAGTACACCAAGGATCTTCCATAACCTCCCCTCCTCCGAGTACACCAAGGACCTTCCATAACCTCCCCTCCTCCGAGTACACCCAGGACCTTCCATAACCTCCCCTCCTCCACGTACACCCGGGACCTTCCATAACCTCCCCTCCTCCGAGTACACCCGGGACCTTCCATAACCTCCCCTCCTCCGAGTACACCCGGGACCTTCCATAACCTCCCCTCCTCCGAGTACACCCGGGACCTTCCATAACCTCCCCTCCTACGAGTACACCCGGGACCTTCCATAACCTCCCCTCCTCCGAGTACACCAAGGATCTTCCATAACCTCCCCTCCTCCACGTACACCCGGGACCTTCCATAACCTCCCCTCCTCCGAGTACACCCGGGACCTTCCATAACCTCCCCTCCTCCACGTACTCCCAGGACCTTCCATAACCTCCCCTCCTCCGAGTACACCCGGGACCTTCCATAACCTCCCCTCCTCCGAGTACACCCGGGACCTTCCATAACCTCCCCTCCTCCACGTACACCCGGGACCTTCCATAACCTCCCCTCCTCCGAGTACACCCGGGACCTTCCATAACCTCCCCTCCTCCGAGTACACCAAGGATATTCCATAACCTCCCCTCCTCCGAGTACACCCGGGACCTTCCATAACCTCCCCTCCTCCGAGTACACCCGGGACCTTCCATAACCTCCCCTCCTCCGAGTACACCAAGGACCTTCCATAACCTCCCCTCCTCTGAGTACACCAAGGATATTCCATAACCTCCCCTCCTCCGAGTACACCAAGGACCTTCCATAACCTCCCCTCCTCCACGTACTCCCGGGACCTTCCATAACCTCCCCTCCTCCGAGTACACCCGGGACCTTCCATAACCTCCCCTCCTCCGAGTACACCCGGGACCTTCCATAACCTCCCCTCCTCCGAGTACACCCGGGACCTTCCATAACCTCCCCTCCTCCACGTACTCCCAGGACCTTCCATAACCTCCCCTGCTCCGAGTACACCCGGGACCTTCCATAACCTCCCCTCCTCCGAGTACACCAAGGACCTTCCATAACCTCCCCTCCTCTGAGTACACCAAGGATATTCCATAACCTCCCCTCCTCCGAGTACACCAAGGACCTTCCATAACCTCCCCTCCTCCACGTACACCCGGGACCTTCCATAACCTCCCCTCCTCCAAGTACACCCGGGACCTTCCATAACCTCCCCTCCTCCGAGTACACCAAGGACCTTCCATAACCTCCCCTCCTCCGAGTACACCAAGGATATTCCATAACCTCCCCTCCTCCGAGTACACCCGGGACCTTCCATAACCTCCCCTCCTCCGAGTACACCCGGGACCTTCCATAACCTCCCCTCCTCCGCGTACACCCGGGACCTTCCATAACCTCCCCTCCTCCGAGTACACCCGGGACCTTCCATAACCTCCCCTCCTCCGAGTACACCCGGGACCTTCCATAACCTCCCCTCCTCCGAGTACACCAAGGATATTCCATAACCTCCCGTCCTCCGAGTACACCAAGGACCTTCCATAACCTCCCCTCCTCCACGTACTCCCGGGACCTTCCATAACCTCCCCTCCTCCGAGTACACCCGGGACCTTCCATAACCTCCCCTCCTCAGAGTACACCCGGGACCTTCCATAACCTCCCCTCCCCTGAGTACACCAAGGATATTCCATAACCTCCCCTCCTCCACGTACACCCGGGACCTTCCATAACCTCCCCTCCTCCGAGTACACCCGGGACCTTCCATAACCTCCCCTCCTACGAGTACACCCGGGACCTTCCATAACCTCCCCTCCTCCGAGTACACCCAGGACCTTCCATAACCTCCCCTCCTCCGAGTACACCAAGGACCTTCCATAACCTCCCCTCCTCCGAGTACACCCAGGACCTTCCATAACCTCCCCTCCTCCGAGTAAACCCGGGACCTTCCATAACCTCCCCTCCTCCGAGTACACCCGGGACCTTCCATAACCTCCCCTCCTCCGAGTACACCCGGGACCTTCCATAACCTCCCCTCCTCCGAGTACACCCGGGACCTTCCATAACCTCCCCTCCTCCGAGTACACCCGGGACCTTCCATTACCTCCCCTCCTCCGAGTACACCCGGGACCTTCCATAACCTCCCCTCCTCCGAGTACACCCGGGACCTTCCATAACCTCCCCTCCTCCACGTACTCCCAGGACCTTCCATAACCTCCCCTCCTCCGAGTACACCCGGGACCTTCCATAACCTCCCCTCCTCCGAGTACACCAAGGATATTCCATAACCTCCCCTCCTCCGAGTACACCAAGGACCTTCCATAACCTCCCCTCCTCCAAGTACACCCGGGACCTTCCATAACCTCCCCTCCTCCGAGTACACCAAGGACCTTCCATAACCTCCCCTCCTCCGAGTACACCAAGGATATTCCATAACCTCCCCTCCTCCGAGTACACCCGGGACCTTCCATAACCTCCCCTCCTCCGAGTACACCCGGGACCTTCCATAACCTCCCCTCCTCCGCGTACACCCGGGACCTTCCATAACCTCCCCTCCTCCGAGTACACCCGGGACCTTCCATAACCTCCCCTCCTCCGAGTACACCCGGGACCTTCCATAACCTCCCCTCCTCCGAGTACACCAAGGATATTCCATAACCTCCCCTCCTCCGAGTACACCAAGGACCTTCCATAACCTCCCCTCCTCCACGTACTCCCGGGACCTTCCATAACCTCCCCTCCTCCGAGTACACCCGGGACCTTCCATAACCTCCCCTCCTCCGAGTACACCCGGGACCTTCCATAACCTCCCCTCCTCCGAGTACACCCGGGACCTTCCATAACCTCCCCTCCTCCACGTACTCCCAGGACCTTCCATAACCTCCCCTCCTCCGAGTACACCCGGGACCATCCATAACCTCCCCTCCTCCGAGTACACCCGGGACCTTCCATAACCTCCCCTCCTCCGAGTACACCAAGGACCTTCCATAACCTCCCCTCCTCTGAGTACACCAAGGATATTCCATAACCTCCCCTCCTCCGAGTACACCAAGGACCATCCATAACCTCCCCTCCTCCGAGTACACCAAGGACCTTCCATAACCTCCCCTCCTCCACGTACACCCGGGACCTTCCATAACCTCCCCTCCTCCAAGTACACCCGGGACCTTCCATAACCTCCCCTCCTCCAAGTACACCCGGGACCTTCCATAACCTCCCCTCCTCCGCGTACACCCGGGACCTTCCATAACCTCCCCTCCTCCGAGTACACCCGGGACCTTCCATAACCTCCCCTCCTCCGAGTACACCCGGGACCTTCCATAACCTCCCCTCCTCCGAGTACACCAAGGATATTCCATAACCTCCCGTCCTCCGAGTACACCAAGGACCTTCCATAACCTCCCCTCCTCCACGTACTCCCGGGACCTTCCATAACCTCCCCTCCTCCGAGTACACCCGGGACCTTCCATAACCTCCCCTCCTCAGAGTACACCCGGGACCTTCCATAACCTCCCCTCCCCTGAGTACACCAAGGATATTCCATAACCTCCCCTCCTCCACGTACACCCGGGACCTTCCATAACCTCCCCTCCTCCGAGTACACCCGGGACCTTCCATAACCTCCCCTCCTACGAGTACACCCGGGACCTTCCATAACCTCCCCTCCTCCGAGTACACCCAGGACCTTCCATAACCTCCCCTCCTCCGAGTACACCAAGGACCTTCCATAACCTCCCCTCCTCCGAGTACACCCGGGACCTTCCATAACCTCCCCTCCTCCGAGTAAACCCGGGACCTTCCATAACCTCCCCTCCTCCGAGTACACCCGGGACCTTCCATAACCTCCCCTCCTCCGAGTACACCCGGGACCTTCCATAACCTCCCCTCCTCCGAGTACACCCGGGACCTTCCATAACCTCCCCTCCTCCGAGTACACCCGGGACCTTCCATTACCTCCCCTCCTCCGAGTACACCCGGGACCTTCCATAACCTCCCCTCCTCCGAGTACACCCGGGACCTTCCATAACCTCCCCTCCTCCACGTACTCCCAGGACCTTCCATAACCTCCCCTCCTCCGAGTACACCCGGGACCATCCATAACCTCCCCTCCTCCGAGTACACCCGGGACCTTCCATAACCTCCCCTCCTCCGAGTACACCAAGGATCTTCCATAACCTCCCCTCCTCCGAGTACACCCGGGACCTTCCATAACCTCCCCTCCTCCGAGTACACCAAGGACCTTCCATAACCTCCCCTCCTCTGAGTACACCAAGGATATTCCATAACCTCCCCTCCTCCGAGTACACCAAGGACCTTCCATAACCTCCCCTCCTCCAAGTACACCCGGGACCTTCCATAACCTCCCCTCCTCCGAGTACACCAAGGACCTTCCATAACCTCCCCTCCTCCGAGTACACCAAGGATATTCCATAACCTCCCCTCCTCCGAGTACACCCGGGACCTTCCATAACCTCCCCTCCTCCGAGTACACCCGGGACCTTCCATAACCTCCCCTCCTCCGCGTACACCCGGGACCTTCCATAACCTCCCCTCCTCCGAGTACACCCGGGACCTTCCATAACCTCCCCTCCTCCGAGTACACCCGGGACCTTCCATAACCTCCCCTCCTCCGAGTACACCAAGGATATTCCATAACCTCCCCTCCTCCGAGTACACCAAGGACCTTCCATAACCTCCCCTCCTCCACGTACTCCCGGGACCTTCCATAACCTCCCCTCCTCCGAGTACACCCGGGACCTTCCATAACCTCCCCTCCTCCGAGTACACCCGGGACCTTCCATAACCTCCCCTCCTCCGAGTACACCCGGGACCTTCCATAACCTCCCCTCCTCCACGTACTCCCAGGACCTTCCATAACCTCCCCTCCTCCGAGTACACCCGGGACCATCCATAACCTCCCCTCCTCCGAGTACACCCGGGACCTTCCATAACCTCCCCTCCTCCGAGTACACCAAGGACCTTCCATAACCTCCCCTCCTCTGAGTACACCAAGGATATTCCATAACCTCCCCTCCTCCGAGTACACCAAGGACCATCCATAACCTCCCCTCCTCCGAGTACACCAAGGACCTTCCATAACCTCCCCTCCTCCACGTACACCCGGGACCTTCCATAACCTCCCCTCCTCCAAGTACACCCGGGACCTTCCATAACCTCCCCTCCTCCAAGTACACCCGGGACCTTCCATAACCTCCCCTCCTCCGAGTACACCCAGGACCTTCCATAACCTCCCCTCCTCCACGTACACCCGGGACCTTCCATAACCTCCCCTCCTCCGAGTACACCCGGGACCTTCCATAACCTCCCCTCCTCCGAGTACACCCGGGACCTTCCATAACCTCCCCTCCTCCAAGTACACCTGGGACCTTCCATAACCTCCCCTCCTCCGAGTACACCAAGGACCTTCCATAACCTCCCCTCCTCCGAGTACACCAAGGATATTCCATAACCTCCCCTCCTCCGAGTACACCCGGGACCTTCCATAACCTCCCCTCCTCCGAGTACACCCGGGACCTTCCATAACCTCCCCTCCTCCGCGTACACCCGGGACCTTCCATAATCTCCCCTCCTCCGAGTACACCCGGGACCTTCCATAACCTCCCCTCCTCCGAGTACACCAAGGATATTCCATAACCTCCCCTCCTCCGAGTACACCAAGGACCTTCCATAACCTCCCCTCCTCCACGTACTCCCGGGACCTTCCATAACCTCCCCTCCTCCGAGTACACCCGGGACCTTCCATAACCTCCCCTCCTCCGAGTACACCCGGGACCTTCCATAACCTCCCCTCCTCCGAGTACACCCGGGACCTTCCATAACCTCCCCTCCTCCGAGTACACCCGGGACCTTCCATAACCTCCCCTCCTCCACGTACTCCCAGGACCTTCCATAACCTCCCCTCCTCCGAGTACACCCGGGACCTTCCATAACCTCCCCTCCTCCGAGTACACCCGGGACCTTCCATAACCTCCCCTCCTCCACGTACACCCGGGACCTTCCATAACCTCCCCTCCTCAGAGTACACCCGGGACCTTCCATAACCTCCCCTCCCCTGAGTACACCAAGGATATTCCATAACCTCCCCTCCTCCGAGTACACCAAGGATCTTCCATAACCTCCCCTCCTCCGAGTACACCAAGGACCTTCCATAACCTCCCCTCCTCCGAGTACACCCAGGACCTTCCATAACCTCCCCTCCTCCACGTACACCCGGGACCTTCCATAACCTCCCCTCCTCCGAGTACACCCGGGACCTTCCATAACCTCCCCTCCTCCGAGTACACCCGGGACCTTCCATAACCTCCCCTCCTCCGAGTACACCCGGGACCTTCCATAACCTCCCCTCCTACGAGTACACCCGGGACCTTCCATAACCTCCCCTCCTCCGAGTACACCAAGGATCTTCCATAACCTCCCCTCCTCCACGTACACCCGGGACCTTCCATAACCTCCCCTCCTCCGAGTACACCCGGGACCTTCCATAACCTCCCCTCCTCCACGTACTCCCAGGACCTTCCATAACCTCCCCTCCTCCGAGTACACCCGGGACCTTCCATAACCTCCCCTCCTCCGAGTACACCCGGGACCTTCCATAACCTCCCCTCCTCCACGTACACCCGGGACCTTCCATAACCTCCCCTCCTCCGAGTACACCCGGGACCTTCCATAACCTCCCCTCCTCCGAGTACACCAAGGATATTCCATAACCTCCCCTCCTCCGAGTACACCAAGGACCTTCCATAACCTCCCCTCCTCCACGTACTCCCGGGACCTTCCATAACCTCCCCTCCTCCGAGTACACCCGGGACCTTCCATAACCTCCCCTCCTCCGAGTACACCCGGGACCTTCCATAACCTCCCCTCCTCCGAGTACACCCGGGACCTTCCATAACCTCCCCTCCTCCACGTACTCCCAGGACCTTCCATAACCTCCCCTCCTCCGAGTACACCCGGGACCTTCCATAACCTCCCCTCCTCCGAGTACACCAAGGACCTTCCATAACCTCCCCTCCTCTGAGTACACCAAGGATATTCCATAACCTCCCCTCCTCCGAGTACACCAAGGACCTTCCATAACCTCCCCTCCTCCACGTACACCCGGGACCTTCCATAACCTCCCCTCCTCCAAGTACACCCGGGACCTTCCATAACCTCCCCTCCTCCGAGTACACCAAGGACCTTCCATAACCTCCCCTCCTCCGAGTACACCAAGGATATTCCATAACCTCCCCTCCTCCGAGTACACCCGGGACCTTCCATAACCTCCCCTCCTCCGAGTACACCCGGGACCTTCCATAACCTCCCCTCCTCCGCGTACACCCGGGACCTTCCATAACCTCCCCTCCTCCGAGTACACCCGGGACCTTCCATAACCTCCCCTCCTCCGAGTACACCCGGGACCTTCCATAACCTCCCCTCCTCCGAGTACACCAAGGATATTCCATAACCTCCCGTCCTCCGAGTACACCAAGGACCTTCCATAACCTCCCCTCCTCCACGTACTCCCGGGACCTTCCATAACCTCCCCTCCTCCGAGTACACCCGGGACCTTCCATAACCTCCCCTCCTCAGAGTACACCCGGGACCTTCCATAACCTCCCCTCCCCTGAGTACACCAAGGATATTCCATAACCTCCCCTCCTCCACGTACACCCGGGACCTTCCATAACCTCCCCTCCTCCGAGTACACCCGGGACCTTCCATAACCTCCCCTCCTACGAGTACACCCGGGACCTTCCATAACCTCCCCTCCTCCGAGTACACCCAGGACCTTCCATAACCTCCCCTCCTCCGAGTACACCAAGGACCTTCCATAACCTCCCCTCCTCCGAGTACACCCAGGACCTTCCATAACCTCCCCTCCTCCGAGTAAACCCGGGACCTTCCATAACCTCCCCTCCTCCGAGTACACCCGGGACCTTCCATAACCTCCCCTCCTCCGAGTACACCCGGGACCTTCCATAACCTCCCCTCCTCCGAGTACACCCGGGACCTTCCATAACCTCCCCTCCTCCGAGTACACCCGGGACCTTCCATTACCTCCCCTCCTCCGAGTACACCCGGGACCTTCCATAACCTCCCCTCCTCCGAGTACACCCGGGACCTTCCATAACCTCCCCTCCTCCACGTACTCCCAGGACCTTCCATAACCTCCCCTCCTCCGAGTACACCCGGGACCATCCATAACCTCCCCTCCTCCGAGTACACCCGGGACCTTCCATAACCTCCCCTCCTCCGAGTACACCAAGGATCTTCCATAACCTCCCCTCCTCCGAGTACACCCGGGACCTTCCATAACCTCCCCTCCTCCGAGTACACCAAGGACCTTCCATAACCTCCCCTCCTCTGAGTACACCAAGGATATTCCATAACCTCCCCTCCTCCGAGTACACCAAGGACCTTCCATAACCTCCCCTCCTCCAAGTACACCCGGGACCTTCCATAACCTCCCCTCCTCCGAGTACACCAAGGACCTTCCATAACCTCCCCTCCTCCGAGTACACCAAGGATATTCCATAACCTCCCCTCCTCCGAGTACACCCGGGACCTTCCATAACCTCCCCTCCTCCGAGTACACCCGGGACCTTCCATAACCTCCCCTCCTCCGCGTACACCCGGGACCTTCCATAACCTCCCCTCCTCCGAGTACACCCGGGACCTTCCATAACCTCCCCTCCTCCGAGTACACCCGGGACCTTCCATAACCTCCCCTCCTCCGAGTACACCAAGGATATTCCATAACCTCCCCTCCTCCGAGTACACCAAGGACCTTCCATAACCTCCCCTCCTCCACGTACTCCCGGGACCTTCCATAACCTCCCCTCCTCCGAGTACACCCGGGACCTTCCATAACCTCCCCTCCTCCGAGTACACCCGGGACCTTCCATAACCTCCCCTCCTCCGAGTACACCCGGGACCTTCCATAACCTCCCCTCCTCCACGTACTCCCAGGACCTTCCATAACCTCCCCTCCTCCGAGTACACCCGGGACCATCCATAACCTCCCCTCCTCCGAGTACACCCGGGACCTTCCATAACCTCCCCTCCTCCGAGTACACCAAGGACCTTCCATAACCTCCCCTCCTCTGAGTACACCAAGGATATTCCATAACCTCCCCTCCTCCGAGTACACCAAGGACCATCCATAACCTCCCCTCCTCCGAGTACACCAAGGACCTTCCATAACCTCCCCTCCTCCACGTACACCCGGGACCTTCCATAACCTCCCCTCCTCCAAGTACACCCGGGACCTTCCATAACCTCCCCTCCTCCAAGTACACCCGGGACCTTCCATAACCTCCCCTCCTCCGCGTACACCCGGGACCTTCCATAACCTCCCCTCCTCCGAGTACACCCGGGACCTTCCATAACCTCCCCTCCTCCGAGTACACCCGGGACCTTCCATAACCTCCCCTCCTCCGAGTACACCAAGGATATTCCATAACCTCCCGTCCTCCGAGTACACCAAGGACCTTCCATAACCTCCCCTCCTCCACGTACTCCCGGGACCTTCCATAACCTCCCCTCCTCCGAGTACACCCGGGACCTTCCATAACCTCCCCTCCTCAGAGTACACCCGGGACCTTCCATAACCTCCCCTCCCCTGAGTACACCAAGGATATTCCATAACCTCCCCTCCTCCACGTACACCCGGGACCTTCCATAACCTCCCCTCCTCCGAGTACACCCGGGACCTTCCATAACCTCCCCTCCTACGAGTACACCCGGGACCTTCCATAACCTCCCCTCCTCCGAGTACACCCAGGACCTTCCATAACCTCCCCTCCTCCGAGTACACCAAGGACCTTCCATAACCTCCCCTCCTCCGAGTACACCCGGGACCTTCCATAACCTCCCCTCCTCCGAGTAAACCCGGGACCTTCCATAACCTCCCCTCCTCCGAGTACACCCGGGACCTTCCATAACCTCCCCTCCTCCGAGTACACCCGGGACCTTCCATAACCTCCCCTCCTCCGAGTACACCCGGGACCATCCATAACCTCCCCTCCTCCACGTACACAACCGGGACCTTCCATTACCTCCCCTCCTCCGAGTACACCCGGGACCTTCCATAACCTCCCCTCCTCCGAGTACACCCGGGACCTTCCATAACCTCCCCTCCTCCACGTACTCCCAGGACCTTCCATAACCTCCCCTCCTCCGAGTACACCCGGGACCATCCCATAACCTCCCCTCCTCCGAGTACACCCGGGACCTTCCATAACCTCCCCTCCTCCGAGTACACCAAGGATCTTCCATAACCTCCCCTCCTCCGAGTACACCGGGACCTTCCATAACCTCCCCTCCTCCGAGTACACCAAGGACCTTCCATAACCTCCCCTCCTCTGAGTACACCAAGGATATTCCATAACCTCCCCTCCTCCGAGTACACCAAGGACCTTCCATAACCTCCCCTCCTCCAAGTACACCCGGGACCTTCCATAACCTCCCCTCCTCCGAGTACACCAAGGACCTTCCATAACCTCCCCTCCTCCGAGTACACCAAGGATATTCCATAACCTCCCCTCCTCCGAGTACACCCGGGACCTTCCATAACCTCCCCTCCTCCGAGTACACCCGGGACCTTCCATAACCTCCCCTCCTCCGCGTACACCCGGGACCTTCCATAACCTCCCTCCTCCGAGTACACCCGGGACCTTCCATAACCTCCCCTCCTCCGAGTACACCCGGGACCTTCCATAACCTCCCCTCCTCCGAGTACACCAAGGATATTCCATAACCTCCCCTCCTCCGAGTACACCAAGGACCTTCCATAACCTCCCCTCCTCCACGTACTCCCGGGACCTTCCATAACCTCCCCTCCTCCGAGTACACCCGGGACCTTCCATAACCTCCCCTCCTCCGAGTACACCCGGGACCTTCCATAACCTCCCCTCCTCCGAGTACACCCGGGACCTTCCATAACCTCCCCTCCTCCACGTACTCCCAGGACCTTCCATAACCTCCCCTCCTCCGAGTACACCCGGGACCATCCATAACCTCCCCTCCTCCGAGTACACCCGGGACCTTCCATAACCTCCCCTCCTCCGAGTACACCAAGGACCTTCCATAACCTCCCTCCTCTGAGTACACCAAGGATATTCCATAACCTCCCCTCCTCCGAGTACACCAAGGACCATCCATAACCTCCCCTCCTCCGAGTACACCAAGGACCTTCCATAACCTCCCCTCCTCCACGTACACCCGGGACCTTCCATAACCTCCCCTCCTCCAAGTACACCCGGGACCTTCCATAACCTCCCCTCCTCCAAGTACACCCGGGACCTTCCATAACCTCCCCTCCTCCGAGTACACCCAGGACCTTCCATAACCTCCCCTCCTCCGAGTACACCCAGGACCTTCCATAACCTCCCCTCCTCCGAGTACACCCGGGACCTTCCATAACCTCCCCTCCTCCGAGTACACCAAGGACCTTCCATAACCTCCCCTCCTCTGAGTACACCAAGGATATTCCATAACCTCCCCTCCTCCGAGTACACCAAGGACCATCCATAACCTCCCCTCCTCCGAGTACACCAAGGACCTTCCATAACCTCCCCTCCTCCACGTACACCCGGGACCTTCCATAACCTCCCCTCCTCCAAGTACACCCGGGACCTTCCATAACCTCCCCTCCTCCAAGTACACCCGGGACCTTCCATAACCTCCCCTCCTCCGAGTACACCCAGGACCTTCCATAACCTCCCCTCCTCCGAGTACACCCGGGACCTTCCATAACCTCCCCTCCTCCGAGTACACCCGGGACCTTCCATAACCTCCCCTCCTCCGCGTACACCCGGGACCTTCCATAACCTCCCCTCCTCCGAGTACACCCGGGACCTTCCATAACCTCCCCTCCTCCGAGTACACCCGGGACCTTCCATAACCTCCCCTCCTCCGAGTACACCAAGGATATTCCATAACCTCCCCTCCTCCGAGTACACCAAGGACCTTCCATAACCTCCCCTCCTCCACGTACTCCCGGGACCTTCCATAACCTCCCCTCCTCCGAGTACACCCGGGACCTTCCATAACCTCCCCTCCTCAGAGTACACCCGGGACCTTCCATAACCTCCCCTCCCCTGAGTACACCAAGGATATTCCATAACCTCCCCTCCTCCGAGTACACCAAGGACCTTCCATAACCTCCCCTCCTCCACGTACTCCCGGGACCTTCCATAACCTCCCCTCCTCCGAGTACACCAAGGACCTTCCATAACCTCCCCTCCTCCGAGTACACCCGGGACCTTCCATAACCTCCCCTCCTCCGAGTACACCCGGGATCTTCCATAACCTCCCCTCCTCCGAGTACACCAAGGACCTTCCATAACCTCCCCTCCTCCGAGTACACCCGGGACCTTCCATAACCTCCCCTCCTCCGAGTACACCCGGGACCTTCCATAACCTCCCCTCCTCCGAGTACACCCGGGACCTTCCATAACCTCCCCTCCTACGAGTACACCCGGGACCTTCCATAACCTCCCCTCCTCCACGTACTCCCGGGACCTTCCATAACCTCCCCTCCTCCGAGTACACCCAGTACCTTCCATAACCTCCCCTCCTCCGAGTACACCCGGGACCTTCCATAACCTCCCCTCCTCCGAGTACACCCGGGACCTTCCATAACCTCCCCTCCTCCGAGTACACCCGGGACCTTCCATAACCTCCCCTCCTCCGAGTACACCCGGGACCTTCCATAACCTCCCCTCCTCCGAGTACACCCGGGACCTTCCATAACCTCCCCTCCTCCGAGTACACCCGGGACCTTCCATAACCTCCCCTCCTCCGAGTACACCCGGGACCTTCCATAACCTCCCCTCCTCCGAGTACACCCGGGACCTTCCATAACCTCCCCTCCTCCGAGTACACCCGGGACCTTCCATAACCTCCCCTCCTCCACGTACTCCCAGGACCTTCCATAACCTCCCCTCCTCCGAGTACACCCGGGACCATCCATAACCTCCCCTCCTCCGAGTACACCCGGGACCATCCATAACCTCCCCTCCTCCGAGTACACCCGGGACCTTCCATAACCTCCCCTCCTCCGAGTACACCAAGGATCTTCCATAACCTCCCCTCCTCCGAGTACACCCGGGACCTTCCATAACCTCCCCTCCTCCGAGTACACCCGGGACCTTCCATAACCTCCCCTCCTCCGAGTACACCAAGGACCTTCCATAACCTCCCCTCCTCCGAGTACACCAAGGATATTCCATAACCTCCCCTCCTCCGAGTACACCCGGGACCTTCCATAACCTCCCCTCCTCCAAGTACACCTGGGACCTTCCATAACCTCCCCTCCTCCGAGTACACCAAGGACCTTCCATAACCTCCCCTCCTCCGAGTACACCAAGGATATTCCATAACCTCCCCTCCTCCGAGTACACCCGGGACCTTCCATAACCTCCCCTCCTCCGAGTACACCCGGGACCTTCCATAACCTCCCCTCCTCCGCGTACACCCGGGACCTTCCATAACCTCCCCTCCTCCGAGTACACCCGGGACCTTCCATAACCTCCCCTCCTCCGAGTACACCAAGGATATTCCATAACCTCCCCTCCTCCGAGTACACCAAGGACCTTCCATAACCTCCCCTCCTCCACGTACTCCCGGGACCTTCCATAACCTCCCCTCCTCCGAGTACACCCGGGACCTTCCATAACCTCCCCTCCTCCGAGTACACCCGGGACCTTCCATAACCTCCCCTCCTCCGAGTACACCCGGGACCTTCCATAACCTCCCCTCCTCCGAGTACACCCGGGACCTTCCATAACCTCCCCTCCTCCGAGTACACCCGGGACCTTCCATAACCTCCCCTCCTCCACGTACTCCCAGGACCTTCCATAACCTCCCCTCCTCCGAGTACACCCGGGACCTTCCATAACCTCCCCTCCTCAGAGTACACCCGGGACCTTCCATAACCTCCCCTCCCCTGAGTACACCAAGGATATTCCATAACCTCCCCTCCTCCGAGTACACCAAGGATCTTCCATAACCTCCCCTCCTCCGAGTACACCAAGGACCTTCCATAACCTCCCCTCCTCCGAGTACACCCAGGACCTTCCATAACCTCCCCTCCTCCGAGTACACCCGGGACCTTCCATAACCTCCCCTCCTCCGAGTACACCCGGGACCTTCCATAACCTCCCCTCCTCCGAGTACACCCGGGACCTTCCATAACCTCCCCTCCTCCGAGTACACCCGGGACCTTCCATAACCTCCCCTCCTACGAGTACACCCGGGACCTTCCATAACCTCCCCTCCTCCGAGTACACCAAGGATCTTCCATAACCTCCCCTCCTCCACGTACACCCGGGACCTTCCATAACCTCCCCTCCTCCGAGTACACCCGGGACCTTCCATAACCTCCCCTCCTCCACGTACTCCCAGGACCTTCCATAACCTCCCCTCCTCCGAGTACACCCGGGACCTTCCATAACCTCCCCTCCTCCGAGTACACCCGGGACCTTCCATAACCTCCCCTCCTCCACGTACACCCGGGACCTTCCATAACCTCCCCTCCTCCGAGTACACCCGGGACCTTCCATAACCTCCCCTCCTCCGAGTACACCAAGGATATTCCATAACCTCCCCTCCTCCGAGTACACCAAGGACCTTCCATAACCTCCCCTCCTCCACGTACTCCCGGGACCTTCCATAACCTCCCCTCCTCCGAGTACACCCGGGACCTTCCATAACCTCCCCTCCTCCGAGTACACCCGGGACCTTCCATAACCTCCCCTCCTCCACGTACTCCCAGGACCTTCCATAACCTCCCCTCCTCCGAGTACACCCGGGACCATCCATAACCTCCCCTCCTCCGAGTACACCAAGGACCTTCCATAACCTCCCCTCCTCCGAGTACACCAAGGACCTTCCATAACCTCCCCTCCTCCGAGTACACCAAGGACCTTCCATAACCTCCCCTCCTCTGAGTACACCAAGGACCTTCCATAACCTCCCCTCCTCCACGTACACCCGGGACCTTCCATAACCTCCCCTCCTCCAAGTACAACCCGGGACCTTCCATAACCTCCCCTCCTCCGAGTACACCAAGGACCTTCCATAACCTCCCCTCCTCCGAGTACACCAAGGATATTCCATAACCTCCCCTCCTCCGAGTACACCCGGGACCTTCCATAACCTCCCCTCCTCCGAGTACACCCGGGACCTTCCATAACCTCCCCTCCTCCGCGTACACCCGGGACCTTCCATAACCTCCCCTCCTCCGAGTACACCCGGGACCTTCCATAACCTCCCCTCCTCCGAGTACACCCGGGACCTTCCATAACCTCCCCTCCTCCGAGTACACCAAGGATATTCCATAACCTCCCGTCCTCCGAGTACACCAAGGACCTTCCATAACCTCCCCTCCTCCACGTACACCCGGGACCTTCCATAACCTCCCCTCCTCCGAGTACACCCGGGACCTTCCATAACCTCCCCTCCTCAGAGTACACCGGGACCTTCCATAACCTCCCCTCCCCTGAGTACACAAGGATATTCATAACCTCCCCTCCTCCACGTACACCCGGGACCTTCCATAACCTCCCCTCCTCCGAGTACACCCGGGACCTTCCATAACCTCCCCTCCTACGAGTACACCCGGGACCTTCCATAACCTCCCCTCCTCCGAGTACACCCAGGACCTTCCATAACCTCCCCTCCTCCGAGTACACCAAGGACCTTCCATAACCTCCCCTCCTCCGAGTACACCCCGGGACCTTCCATAACCTCCCCTCTCCGAGTAAACCCGGGACCTTCCATAACCTCCCCTCCTCCGAGTACACCCGGGACCTTCCATAACCTCCCCTCCTCCGAGTACACCCGGGACCTTCCATAACCTCCCCTCCTCCGAGTACACCCGGGACCTTCCATAACCTCCCCTCCTCCGAGTACACCCGGACCTTCCATTACCTCCCCTCCTCCGAGTACACCCGGGACCTTCCATAACCTCCCCTCCTCCGAGTACACCCCGGGACCTTCCATAACCTCCCCTCCTCCACGTACACCCGGGACCTTCCATAACCTCCCCTCCTCCACGTACTCCCAGGACCTTCCATAACCTCCCCTCCTCCGAGTACACCCGGGACCATCCATAACCTCCCCTCCTCCGAGTACACCCGGGACCTTCCATAACCTCCCCTCCTCCGAGTACACCAAGGATCTTCCATAACCCTCCCCTCCTCCGAGTACACCCGGGACCTTCCATAACCTCCCCTCCTCCGAGTACACCAAGGACCTTCCATAACCTCCCCTCCTCTGAGTACACCAGGATATTCCTAACCTCCCCTCCTCCGAGTACACCAAGGACCTTCCATAACCTCCCCTCCTCCAAGTACACCCGGGACCTTCCATAACCTCCCCTCCTCCGAGTACACCAAGGACCTTCCATAACCTCCCCTCCTCCGAGTACACCAAGGATATTCCATAACCTCCCCTCCTCCGAGTACACCCGGGACCTTCCATAACCTCCCCTCCTCCGAGTACACCCGGGACCTTCCATAACCTCCCCTCCTCCGCGTACACCCGGGACCTTCCATAACCTCCCCTCCTCCGAGTACACCCGGGACCTTCCATAACCTCCCCTCCTCCGAGTACACCCGGGACCTTCCATAACCTCCCCTCCTCCGAGTACACCAAGGATATTCCATAACCTCCCCTCCTCCGAGTACACCAAGGACCTTCCATAACCTCCCCTCCTCCACGTACTCCCGGGACCTCCATAACCTCCCCTCCTCCGAGTACACCCGGGACCTTCCATAACCTCCCCTCCTCCGAGTACACCCGGGACCTTCCATAACCTCCCCTCCTCAGATCCGAGTACACCAAGGATCTTCCATAACCTCCCCTCCTCCGAGTACACCCAGGACCTTCCATAACCTCCCCTCCTCCACGTACACCCGGGACCTTCCTTAACCTCCCCTCCTCCGAGTACACCCGGGACCTTCCATAACCTCCCCTCCTACGAGTACACCCGGGACCTTCCATAACCTCCCCTCCTCCGAGTACACCAAGGACCTTTTATAACCTCCCCTCCTCCGAGTACACCCGGGACCTTCCATAACCTCCCCTCCTCAGAGTACACCCGGGACCTTCCATAACCTCCCCTCCTACGAGTACACCCGGGACCTTCCATAACCTCCCCTCCTCCACGTACTCCCAGGACCTTCCATAACCTCCCCTCCTCCGAGTACACCCGGGACCATCCATAACCTCCCCTCCTCCGAGTACACCCGGGACCTTCCATAACCTCCCCTCCTCCGAGTACACCAAGGATATTCCATAACCTCCCCTCCTCCGAGTACACCCGGGACCTTCCATAACCTCCCCTCCTCCACGTACTCCCGGGACCTTCCATAACCTCCCCTCCTCCGAGTACACCCAGGACCTTCCATAACCTCCCCTCCTCCGAGTACACCAAGGACCTTCCATAACCTCCCCTCCTCCGAGTACACCCGGGACCTTCCATAACCTCCCCTCCTCCGAGTACACCCAGGACCTTCCATAACCTCCCCTCCTCCACGTACACCCGGGACCTTCCATAACCTCCCCTCCTCCGAGTACACCCGGGACCTTCCATAACCTCCCCTCCTCCACGTACTCCCAGGACCTTCCATAACCTCCCCTCCTCCGAGTACACCCGGGACCTTCCATAACCTCCCCTCCTCCGAGTACACCCGGGACCTTCCATAACCTCCCCTCCTCCACGTACACCCGGGACCTTCCATAACCTCCCCTCCTCCGAGTACACCCGGGACCTTCCATAACCTCCCCTCCTCCAAGTACACCCAGGACCTTCCATAACCTCCCCTCCTCCGAGTACACCAAGGACCTTCCATAACCTCCCCTCCTACGAGTACACCCGGGACCTTCCATAACCTCCCCTCCTCCACGTACTCCCGGGACCTTCCATAACCTCCCCTCCTCCGAGTACACCCGGGACCTTCCATAACCTCCCCTCCTCCACGTACTCCCAGGACCTTCCATAACCTCCCCTCCTCCGAGTACACCCGGGACCTTCCATAACCTCCCCTCCTCCGAGTACACCCGGGACCTTCCATAACCTCCCCTCCTCCGAGTACACCCGGGACCTTCCATAACCTCCCCTCCTCCACGTACTCCCAGGACCTTCCATAACCTCCCCTCCTCCACGTACTCCCAGGACCTTCCATAACCTCCCCTCCTCCGAGTACACCCGGGACCTTCCATAACCTCCCCTCCTCCGAGTACACCCGGGACCTTCCATAACCTCCCCTCCTCCACGTACTCCCAGGACCTTCCATAACCTCCCCTCCTCCGAGTACACCCGGGACCTTCCATAACCTCCCCTCCTCCGAGTACACCAAGGACCTTCCATAACCTCCCCTCCTACGAGTACACCCGGGACCTTCCATAACCTCCCCTCCTCCGAGTACACCAAGGACCTTCCATAACCTCCCCTCCTACGAGTACACCCGGGACCTTCCATAACCTCCCCTCCTCCGAGTACACCCAGGACCTTCCATAACCTCCCCTCCTCCACGTACTCCCGGGACCTTCCATAACCTCCCCTCCTCCGAGTACACCCGGGACCTTCCATAACCTCCCCTCCTCCGAGTACACCAAGGACCTTCCATAACCTCCCCTCCTCCACGTACACCCGGGACCTTCCATAACCTCCCCTCCTCCGAGTACACCAAGGACCTTCCATAACCTCCCCTCCTCCGAGTACACCAAGGATATTCCATAACCTCCCCTCCTCCGAGTACACCCGGGACCTTCCATAACCTCCCCTCCTCCGAGTACACCCGGGACCTTCCATAACCTCCCCTCCTCCGCGTACACCCGGGACCTTCCATAACCTCCCCTCCTCCGAGTACACCCGGGACCTTCCATAACCTCCCCTCCTCCGAGTACACCCGGGACCTTCCATAACCTCCCCTCCTCCGAGTACACCCGGGACCTTCCATAACCTCCCCTCCTCCGAGTACACCCGGGACCTTCCATAACCTCCCCTCCTCCGAGTACACCCGGGACCTTCCATAACCTCCCCTCCTCCGAGTACACCAAGGATATTCCATAACCTCCCCTCCTCCACGTACTCCCAGGACCTTCCATAACCTCC
The DNA here is from genome assembly GCF_042186555.1 of Aquarana catesbeiana. Lineage (NCBI taxonomy): Eukaryota > Metazoa > Chordata > Amphibia > Anura > Ranidae > Aquarana > Aquarana catesbeiana. Next base: position 291,418 of record NC_133335.1, on the reverse strand, counting down.
CCTCCTCCGAGTACACCCGGGACCTTCCATAACCTCCCCTCCTCCCAGTACACCAAGGACCTTCCATAACCTCCCCTCCTCTGAGTACACCAAGGATATTCCATAACCTCCCCTCCTCCGAGTACACCCGGGACCTTCCATAACCTCCCCTCCTCCGAGTACACCAAGGACCTTCCATAACCTCCCCTCCTCCACGTACACCCGGGACCTTCCATAACCTCCCCTCCTCCAAGTACACCCGGGACCTTCCATAACCTCCCCTCCTCCGAGTACACCAAGGACCTTCCATAACCTCCCCTCCTCCGAGTACACCAAGGATATTCCATAACCTCCCCTCCTCCGAGTACACCCGGGACCTTCCATAACCTCCCCTCCTCCGAGTACACCCGGGACCTTCCATAACCTCCCCTCCTCCGCGTACACCCGGGACCTTCCATAACCTCCCCTCCTCCGAGTACACCCGGGACCTTCCATAACCTCCCCTCCTCCGAGTACACCCGGGACCTTCCATAACCTCCCCTCCTCCGAGTACACCAAGGATATTCCATAACCTCCCGTCCTCCGAGTACACCAAGGACCTTCCATAACCTCCCCTCCTCCACGTACTCCCGGGACCTTCCATAACCTCCCCTCCTCCGAGTACACCCGGGACCTTCCATAACCTCCCCTCCTCAGAGTACACCCGGGACCTTCCATAACCTCCCCTCCCCTGAGTACACCAAGGATATTCCATAACCTCCCCTCCTCCGAGTACACCAAGGACCTTCCATAACCTCCCCTCCTCCGAGTACACCCGGGACCTTCCATAACCTCCCCTCCTCCACGTACACCCGGGACCTTCCATAACCTCCCCTCCTCCGAGTACACCCGGGACCTTCCATAACCTCCCCTCCTCCGAGTACACCAAGGATCTTCCATAACCTCCCCTCCTCCACGTACACCCGGGACCTTCCATAACCTCCCCTCCTCCGAGTACACCCGGGACCTTCCATAACCTCCCCTCCTCCGAGTACACCAAGGATATTCCATAACCTCCCCTCCTCCACGTACTCCCGGGACCTTCCATAACCTCCCCTCCTCCGAGTACACCCAGGACCTTCCATAACCTCCCCTCCTCCGAGTACACCAAGGACCTTCCATAACCTCCCCTCCTCCGAGTACACCCGGGACCTTCCATAACCTCCCCTCCTCCACGTACACCCGGGACCTTCCATAACCTCCCCTCCTCCGAGTACACCCGGGACCTTCCATAACCTCCCCTCCTCCGAGTAAACCCGGGACCTTCCATAACCTCCCCTCCTCCGAGTACACCCGGGACCTTCCATAACCTCCCCTCCTCCGAGTACACCCGGGACCTTCCATAACCTCCCCTCCTCCGAGTACACCCGGGACCTTCCATAACCTCCCCTCCTCCGAGTACACCCGGGACCTTCCATAACCTCCCCTCCTCCGAGTACACCCGGGACCTTCCATAACCTCCCCTCCTCCGAGTACACCCGGGACCTTCCATAACCTCCCCTCCTCCACGTACTCCCAGGACCTTCCATAACCTCCCCTCCTCCGAGTACACCCGGGACCATCCATAACCTCCCCTCCTCCGAGTACACCCGGGACCTTCCATAACCTCCCCTCCTCCGAGTACACCAAGGATCTTCCATAACCTCCCCTCCTCCGAGTACACCCGGGACCTTCCATAACCTCCCCTCCTCCGAGTACACCAAGGACCTTCCATAACCTCCCCTCCTCCGAGTACACCCGGGACCTTCCATAACCTCCCCTCCTCCGAGTACACCCGGGACCTTCCATAACCTCCCCTCCTCCGCGTACACCCGGGACCTTCCATAACCTCCCCTCCTCCGAGTACACCAAGGACCTTCCATAACCTCCCCTCCTCCGAGTACACCAAGGATATTCCATAACCTCCCCTCCTCCGAGTACACCCGGGACCTTCCATAACCTCCCCTCCTCCGAGTACACCCGGGACCTTCCATAACCTCCCCTCCTCCGCGTACACCCGGGACCTTCCATAACCTCCCCTCCTCCGAGTACACCCGGGACCTTCCATAACCTCCCCTCCTCCGAGTACACCCGGGACCTTCCATAACCTCCCCTCCTCCGAGTACACCAAGGATATTCCATAACCTCCCCTCCTCCGAGTACACCCGGGACCTTCCATAACCTCCCCTCCTCCACGTACTCCCGGGACCTTCCATAACCTCCCCTCCTCCGAGTACACCCGGGACCTTCCATAACCTCCCCTCCTCCGAGTACACCCGGGACCTTCCATAACCTCCCCTCCTCAGAGTACACCCGGGACCTTCCATAACCTCCCCTCCTCCGAGTACACCCGGGACCTTCCATAACCTCCCCTCCCCTGAGTACACCCGGGACCTTCCATAACCTCCCCTCCTCAGAGTACACCCGGGACCTTCCATAACCTCCCCTCCTCCGAGTACACCCGGGACCTTCCATAACCTCCCCTCCTCCGAGTACACCCGGGACCTTCCATAACCTCCCCTCCTCAGAGTACACCCGGGACCTTCCATAACCTCCCCTCCCCTGAGTACACCAAGGATATTCCATAACCTCCCCTCCTCCGAGTACACCAAGGATCTTCCATAACCTCCCCTCCTCCGAGTACACCAAGGACCTTCCATAACCTCCCCTCCTCCGAGTACACCCAGGACCTTCCATAACCTCCCCTCCTCCACGTACACCCGGGACCTTCCATAACCTCCCCTCCTCCGAGTACACCCAGGACCTTCCATAACCTCCCCTCCTCCGAGTACACCAAGGACCTTCCATAACCTCCCCTCCTCCGAGTACACCCAGGACCTTCCATAACCTCCCCTCCTCCACGTACACCCGGGACCTTCCATAACCTCCCCTCCTCCGAGTACACCCGGGACCTTCCATAACCTCCCCTCCTACGAGTACACCCGGGACCTTCCATAACCTCCCCTCCTCCGAGTACACCAAGGATCTTCCATAACCTCCCCTCCTCCACGTACACCCGGGACCTTCCATAACCTCCCCTCCTCCGAGTACACCCGGGACCTTCCATAACCTCCCCTCCTCCGAGTACACCAAGGACCTTCCATAACCTCCCCTCCTCCACGTACTCCCGGGACCTTCCATAACCTCCCCTCCTCCACGTACTCCCGGGACCTTCCATAACCTCCCCTCCTCCGAGTACACCCGGGACCTTCCATAACCTCCCCTCCTCCGAGTACACCAAGGACCTTCCATAACCTCCCCTCCTCCACGTACTCCCGGGACCTTCCATAACCTCCCCTCCTCCACGTACACCCAGGACCTTCCATAACCTCCCCTCCTCCGAGTACACCAAGGATCTTCCATAACCTCCCCTCCTCCACGTACACCAAGGATATTCCATAACCTCCCCTCCTCCGAGTACACCAAGGATCTTCCATAACCTCCCCTCCTCCGAGTACACCAAGGACCTTCCATAACCTCCCCTCCTCCGAGTACACCCAGGACCTTCCATAACCTCCCCTCCTCCACGTACACCCGGGACCTTCCATAACCTCCCCTCCTCCGAGTACACCCAGGACCTTCCATAACCTCCCCTCCTCCGAGTACACCAAGGACCTTCCATAACCTCCCCTCCTCCGAGTACACCCAGGACCTTCCATAACCTCCCCTCCTCCACGTACACCCGGGACCTTCCATAACCTCCCCTCCTCCGAGTACACCCGGGACCTTCCATAACCTCCCCTCCTACGAGTACACCCGGGACCTTCCATAACCTCCCCTCCTCCGAGTACACCAAGGATCTTCCATAACCTCCCCTCCTCCACGTACACCCGGGACCTTCCATAACCTCCCCTCCTCCGAGTACACCCGGGACCTTCCATAACCTCCCCTCCTCCGAGTACACCAAGGACCTTCCATAACCTCCCCTCCTCCACGTACTCCCGGGACCTTCCATAACCTCCCCTCCTCCACGTACTCCCGGGACCTTCCATAACCTCCCCTCCTCCGAGTACACCCGGGACCTTCCATAACCTCCCCTCCTCCGAGTACACCCGGGACCTTCCATAACCTCCCCTCCTCCGAGTACACCCGGGACCTTCCATAACCTCCCCTCCTCCGAGTACACCAAGGACCTTCCATAACCTCCCCTCCTCCGAGTACACCCGGGACCTTCCATAACCTCCCCTCCTCCGAGTACACCCGGGACCTTCCATAACCTCCCCTCCTCCGAGTACACCCGGGACCTTCCATAACCTCCCCTCCTCCGAGTACACCCGGGACCTTCCATAACCTCCCCTCCTCCGAGTACACCCGGGACCTTCCATAACCTCCCCTCCTCCGAGTACACCCGGGACCTTCCATAACCTCCCCTCCTCCGAGTACACCCGGGACCTTCCATAACCTCCCCTCCTCCGAGTACACCCGGGACCTTCCATAACCTCCCCTCCTCCGAGTACACCCGGGACCTTCCATAACCTCCCCTCCTCCGAGTACACCCGGGACCTTCCATAACCTCCCCTCCTCCGAGTACACCCGGGACCTTCCATAACCTCCCCTCCTCCGAGTACACCCGGGACCTTCCATAACCTCCCCTCCTCCGAGTACACCAAGGACCTTCCATAACCTCCCCTCCTCCGAGTACACCCGGGACCTTCCATAACCTCCCCTCCTCCGAGTACACCCGGGACCTTCCATAACCTCCCCTCCTCCGAGTACACCCGGGACCTTCCATAACCTCCCCTCCTCCGAGTACACCCGGGACCTTCCATAACCTCCCCTCCTCCGCGTACACCCGGGACCTTCCATAACCTCCCCTCCTCCGAGTACACCCGGGACCTTCCATAACCTCCCCTCCTCCGAGTACACCCGGGACCTTCCATAACCTCCCCTCCTCCGAGTACACCAAGGATATTCCATAACCTCCCCTCCTCCGAGTACACCCGGGACCTTCCATAACCTCCCCTCCTCCGAGTACACCCGGGACCTTCCATAACCTCCCCTCCTCCGAGTACACCCGGGACCTTCCATAACCTCCCCTCCTCCGAGTACACCCGGGACCTTCCATAACCTCCCCTCCTCCGAGTACACCCGGGACCTTCCATAACCTCCCCTCCTCCGAGTACACCCGGGACCTTCCATAACCTCCCCTCCTCCGAGTACACCAAGGACCTTCCATAACCTCCCCTCCTCCACGTACTCCCGGGACCTTCCATAACCTCCCCTCCTCCGAGTACACCCGGGACCTTCCATAACCTCCCCTCCTCCGAGTACACCAAGGACCTTCCATAACCTCCCCTCCTCCGAGTACACCCGGGACATTCCATAACCTCCCCTCCTCCGAGTACACCCGGGACCTTCCATAACCTCCCCTCCTCCGAGTACACCCGGGACCTTCCATAACCTCCCCTCCTCCGAGTACACCCGGGACCTTCCATAACCTCCCCTCCTCCGAGTACACCCGGGACCTTCCATAACCTCCCCTCCTCCGAGTACACCCGGGACCTTCCATAACCTCCCCTCCTCCGAGTACACCCGGGACCTTCCATAACCTCCCCTCCTCCGAGTACACCCGGGACCTTCCATAACCTCCCCTCCTCCGAGTACACCCGGGACCTTCCATAACCTCCCCTCCTCCGAGTACACCCGGGACCTTCCATAACCTCCCCTCCTCCGAGTACACCCGGGACCTTCCATAACCTCCCCTCCTCCGAGTACACCAAGGACCTTCCATAACCTCCCCTCCTCCGAGTACACCCGGGACCTTCCATAACCTCCCCTCCTCCGAGTACACCCGGGACCTTCCATAACCTCCCCTCCTCCGAGTACACCCGGGACCTTCCATAACCTCCCCTCCTCCGAGTACACCCGGGACCTTCCATAACCTCCCCTCCTCCGAGTACACCCGGGACCTTCCATAACCTCCCCTCCTCCGAGTACACCAAGGACCTTCCATAACCTCCCCTCCTCCGAGTACACCCGGGACCTTCCATAACCTCCCCTCCTCCGAGTACACCCGGGACCTTCCATAACCTCCCCTCCTCCGAGTACACCCGGGACCTTCCATAACCTCCCCTCCTCCGAGTACACCCGGGACCTTCCATAACCTCCCCTCCTCCGCGTACACCCGGGACCTTCCATAACCTCCCCTCCTCCGAGTACACCCGGGACCTTCCATAACCTCCCCTCCTCCGAGTACACCCGGGACCTTCCATAACCTCCCCTCCTCCGAGTACACCAAGGACCTTCCATAACCTCCCCTCCTCCGAGTACACCCAGGACCTTCCATAACCTCCCCTCCTCCGAGTACACCCGGGACCTTCCATAACCTCCCCTCCTCCGAGTACACCCGGGACCTTCCATAACCTCCCCTCCTCCGAGTACACCAAGGATATTCCATAACCTCCCCTCCTCCGAGTACACCCGGGACCTTCCATAACCTCCCCTCCTCCGAGTACACCCGGGACCTTCCATAACCTCCCCTCCTCCGAGTACACCCGGGACCTTCCATAACCTCCCCTCCTCCGAGTACACCAAGGACCTTCCATAACCTCCCCTCCTCCGAGTACACCCGGGACCTTCCATAACCTCCCCTCCTCCGAGTACACCAAGGACCTTCCATAACCTCCCCTCCTCCGAGTACACCAAGGACCTTCCATAACCTCCCCTCCTCCACGTACTCCCGGGACCTTCCATAACCTCCCCTCCTCCGAGTACACCCGGGACCTTCCATAACCTCCCCTCCTCCGAGTACACCAAGGACCTTCCATAACCTCCCCTCCTCCGAGTACACCCGGGACATTCCATAACCTCCCCTCCTCCGAGTACACCCGGGACCTTCCATAACCTCCCCTCCTCCGAGTACACCCAGGACCTTCCATAACCTCCCCTCCTCCGAGTACACCCGGGACCTTCCATAACCTCCCCTCCTCCGAGTACACCCGGGACCTTCCATAACCTCCCCTCCTCCGAGTACACCCGGGACCTTCCATAACCTCCCCTCCTCCACGTACTCCCAGGACCTTCCATAACCTCCCCTCCTCCGAGTACACCCGGGACCATCCATAACCTCCCCTCCTCCGAGTACACCCGGGACCTTCCATAACCTCCCCTCCTCCGAGTACACCCGGGACCTTCCATAACCTCCCCTCCTCCGAGTACACCCGGGACCTTCCATAACCTCCCCTCCTACGAGTACACCCGGGACCTTCCATAACCTCCCCTCCTCCGAGTACACCCGGGACCTTCCATAACCTCCCCTCCTCCGAGTACACCCGGGACCTTCCATAACCTCCCCTCCTCCGAGTACACCCGGGACCTTCCATAACCTCCCCTCCTCCGAGTACACCCGGGACCTTCCATAACCTCCCCTCCTCCGAGTACACCCGGGACCTTCCATAACCTCCCCTCCTCCGAGTACACCCGGGACCTTCCATAACCTCCCCTCCTCCGAGTACACCCGGGACCTTCCATAACCTCCCCTCCTCCGAGTACACCAAGGATCTTCCATAACCTCCCCTCCTCCGAGTACACCCGGGACCATCCATAACCTCCCCTCCTCCGAGTACACCCGGGACCTTCCATAACCTCCCCTCCTCCGAGTACACCCGGGACCTTCCATAACCTCCCCTCCTCCGAGTACACCCGGGACCTTCCATAACCTCCCCTCCTCCGAGTACACCAAGGACCTTCCATAACCTCCCCTCCTCCGAGTACACCCGGGACCTTCCATAACCTCCCCTCCTCTGAGTACACCCGGGACCTTCCATAACCTCCCCTCCTCCGAGTACACCCGGGACCTTCCATAACCTCCCCTCCTCCGCGTACACCCGGGACCTTCCATAACCTCCCCTCCTCCGAGTACACCCGGGACCTTCCATAACCTCCCCTCCTCCGAGTACACCCGGGACCTTCCATAACCTCCCCTCCTCCGAGTACACCAAGGACCTTCCATAACCTCCCCTCCTCCGAGTACACCCAGGACCTTCCATAACCTCCCCTCCTCCGAGTACACCCGGGACCTTCCATAACCTCCCCTCCTCCGAGTACACCCGGGACCTTCCATAACCTCCCCTCCTCCGAGTACACCAAGGATATTCCATAACCTCCCCTCCTCCGAGTACACCCGGGACCTTCCATAACCTCCCCTCCTCCGAGTACACCCGGGACCTTCCATAACCTCCCCTCCTCCGAGTACACCCGGGACCTTCCATAACCTCCCCTCCTCCGAGTACACCAAGGACCTTCCATAACCTCCCCTCCTCCACGTACTCCCGGGACCTTCCATAACCTCCCCTCCTCCGAGTACACCCGGGACCTTCCATAACCTCCCCTCCTCCGAGTACACCAAGGACCTTCCATAACCTCCCCTCCTCCGAGTACACCCGGGACATTCCATAACCTCCCCTCCTCCGAGTACACCCGGGACCTTCCATAACCTCCCCTCCTCCGAGTACACCCAGGACCTTCCATAACCTCCCCTCCTCCGAGTACACCCGGGACCTTCCATAACCTCCCCTCCTCCGAGTACACCCGGGACCTTCCATAACCTCCCCTCCTCCACGTACTCCCAGGACCTTCCATAACCTCCCCTCCTCCGAGTACACCCGGGACCATCCATAACCTCCCCTCCTCCGAGTACACCCGGGACCTTCCATAACCTCCCCTCCTCCGAGTACACCCGGGACCTTCCATAACCTCCCCTCCTCCGAGTACACCCGGGACCTTCCATAACCTCCCCTCCTACGAGTACACCCGGGACCTTCCATAACCTCCCCTCCTCCGAGTACACCCGGGACCATCCATAACCTCCCCTCCTCCGAGTACACCCGGGACCTTCCATAACCTCCCCTCCTCCGAGTACACCCGGGACCTTCCATAACCTCCCCTCCTCCGAGTACACCCGGGACCTTCCATAACCTCCCCTCCTCCGAGTACACCCGGGACCTTCCATAACCTCCCCTCCTCAACGTACACCCGGGACCTTCCATAACCTCCCCTCCTCCGAGTACACCAAGGACCTTCCATAACCTCCCCTCCTCCGAGTACACCCAGGACCTTCCATAACCTCCCCTCCTCCACGTACACCCGGGACCTTCCATAACCTCCCCTCCTCCGAGTACACCAAGGACCTTCCATAACCTCCCCTCCTCCACGTACACCCGGGACCTTCCATAACCTCCCCTCCTCCGAGTACACCAAGGACCTTCCATAACCTCCCCTCCTCCACGTACACCCGGGACCTTCCATAACCTCCCCTCCTCCGAGTACACCCGGGACCTTCCATAACCTCCCCTCCTCCGAGTACACCAAGGACCTTCCATAACCTCCCCTCCTCCGAGTACACCCGGGACCTTCCATAACCTCCCCTCCTCCGAGTACACCCGGGACCTTCCATAACCTCCCCTCCTCCGAGTACACCCGGGACCTTCCATAACCTCCCCTCCTCCGAGTACACCAAGGATATTCCATAACCTCCCCTCCTCCGAGTACACCCGGGACCTTCCATAACCTCCCCTCCTCCGAGTACACCCGGGACCTTCCATAACCTCCCCTCCTCCGAGTACACCCGGGACCTTCCATAACCTCCCCTCCTCCGAGTACACCCGGGACCTTCCATAACCTCCCCTCCTCCGAGTACACCCGGGACCTTCCATAACCTCCCCTCCTCCGAGTACACCCGGGACCTTCCATAACCTCCCCTCCTCCGAGTACACCAAGGACCTTCCATAACCTCCCCTCCTCCGAGTACACCCGGGACCTTCCATAACCTCCCCTCCTCCGAGTACACCAAGGACCTTCCATAACCTCCCCTCCTCCGAGTACACCCGGGACCTTCCATAACCTCCCCTCCTCCGAGTACACCAAGGATATTCCATAACCTCCCCTCCTCCGAGTACACCCGGGACCTTCCATAACCTCCCCTCCTCCGAGTACACCCGGGACCTTCCATAACCTCCCCTCCTCCGAGTACACCAAGGACCTTCCATAACCTCCCCTCCTCCACGTACTCCCGGGACCTTCCATAACCTCCCCTCCTCCGAGTACACCCGGGACCTTCCATAACCTCCCCTCCTCCGAGTACACCAAGGACCTTCCATAACCTCCCCTCCTCCGAGTACACCAAGGACCTTCCATAACCTCCCCTCCTCCGAGTACACCAAGGACCTTCCATAACCTCCCCTCCTCCGAGTACACCCAGGACCTTCCATAACCTCCCCTCCTCCGAGTACACCCGGGACCTTCCATAACCTCCCCTCCTCCACGTACTCCCAGGACCTTCCATAACCTCCCCTCCTCCGAGTACACCCGGGACCATCCATAACCTCCCCTCCTCCGAGTACACCCGGGACCTTCCATAACCTCCCCTCCTCCGAGTACACCCGGGACCTTCCATAACCTCCCCTCCTCCGAGTACACCCGGGACCTTCCATAACCTCCCCTCCTCCGAGTACACCCGGGACCTTCCATAACCTCCCCTCCTACGAGTACACCCGGGACCTTCCATAACCTCCCCTCCTCAGAGTACACCCGGGACCTTCCATAACCTCCCCTCCTCCGAGTACACCCGGGACCTTCCATAACCTCCCCTCCTCCGAGTACACCCGGGACCTTCCATAACCTCCCCTCCTCCGAGTACACCCGGGACCTTCCATAACCTCCCCTCCTCCGAGTACACCCGGGACCTTCCATAACCTCCCCTCCTCCACGTACACCCGGGACCTTCCATAACCTCCCCTCCTCCGAGTACACCAAGGACCTTCCATAACCTCCCCTCCTCCGAGTACACCCAGGACCTTCCATAACCTCCCCTCCTCCACGTACACCCGGGACCTTCCATAACCTCCCCTCCTCCGAGTACACCAAGGACCTTCCATAACCTCCCCTCCTCCGAGTACACCCGGGACCTTCCATAACCTCCCCTCCTCCACGTACACCCGGGACCTTCCATAACCTCCCCTCCTCCGAGTACACCAAGGACCTTCCATAACCTCCCCTCCTCCACGTACACCCGGGACCTTCCATAACCTCCCCTCCTCCGAGTACACCCGGGACCTTCCATAACCTCCCCTCCTCCGAGTACACCCGGGACCTTCCATAACCTCCCCTCCTCCACGTACTCCCGGGACCTTCCATAACCTCCCCTCCTCCGAGTACACCAAGGACCTTCCATAACCTCCCCTCCTCCGAGTACACCCGGGACCTTCCATAACCTCCCCTCCTCCGAGTACACCCGGGACCTTCCATAACCTCCCCTCCTCCGAGTACACCAAGGATATTCCATAACCCCCCCCCCTGCTGAGAGTACACAGAGGATCCCCCCCCCCTCCCCGCTGAGAGTACACAGAGGATCTCCCCCCCCCCCCGCTGAGAGTACACAGAGGATCTTCTCCCCCCCCCCCCGCTGAGAGTACACAGAGGATCTCCCCCCCCCCCCGCTGAGAGTACACAGAGGATCTTCTCCCCCCCCCCCCGCTGAGAGTACACAGAGGATCTCCCCCCCCCCGCTGAGAGTACACAGAGGATCTCCCCTCCCCCCCCCTGACAGTACACAGAGGATCTTCCACAATCCCCCCCCCCCTTATAGTGGGGGTAAAAAATTATTTGATCCCCTGTAGATTGTGTAAGTTTTGCCCCCTTACATAGAAATGAAGGGTCTATAATTTTTATCATAGGTGTATTTTATATGATAGAGACAGAATATCAACCAAAAATCCAGAAAAATCACACAATACAAATGTTATAAATGGAGTAAAATAAGTATTTGATCCCCAACAATCATTCTCCCCCCACAGACTGGATACAGGAGGTGCTCATGTGGTGTATATATGGAGTATATAGAGAGTGTATATAGTATATATGAGTATATAGAGAGTGTATATAGTATATATGGAGTATATAGAGAGTGTATATAGTATATATGGAGTATATAGAGAGTGTATATAGTATATATGGAGTATATAGAGAGTGTATATAGTATATATGGGGGGTATATATGGAGTATATAGAGAGTGTATATAGTATATATGGAGTATATAGAGAGTGTATATAGTATATATGGAGTATATAGAGAGTGTATATAGTATATATGGGGTATATAGAGAGTGTATATAGTATATATGGGGTATATAGAGAGTGTATATAGTATATATGGAGTATATAGAGAGTGTATATAGTATATATGGGGTATATAGAGAGTGTATATAGTATATATGGAGTATATAGAGAGTGTATATAGTATATATGGGGGTATATATGGAGTATATAGAGAGTGTATATAGTATATATGGAGTATATAGAGAGTGTATATAGTATATATGGGGTATATAGAGAGTGTATATAGTATATATGGGGTATATATAGAGTGTATATAGTATATATGGAGTATATAGAGAGTGTATATAGTATATATGGAGTATATAGAGAGTGTATATAGTATATATGGAGTATATAGAGAGTGTATATAGTATATATGGAGTATATAGAGAGTGTATATAGTATATATGGGGGTATATATGGAGTATATAGAGAGTGTATATATGGAGTATATAGAGAGTGTATATAGTATATATGGAGTATATAGAGAGTGTATATAGTATATATGGAGTATATAGAGAGTATATATAGTATATATGGAGTATATAGAGAGTGTATATAGTATATATGGGGTATATAGAGAGTGTATATAGTATATATGGAGTATATAGAGAGTGTATATAGTATATATGGGGGGTATATATGGAGTATATAGAGAGTGTATATAGTATATATGGGGTATATAGAGAGTGTATATAGTATATATGGGGTATATATAGAGTGTATATATGGGGTATATATAGAGTGTATATAGTATATATGGAGTATATAGAGAGTGTATATAGTATATATGGAGTATATAGAGAGTGTATATAGTATATATGGGGGTATATATGGAGTATATAGAGAGTGTATATATGGAGTATATAGAGAGTGTATATAGTATATATGGAGTATATAGAGAGTGTATATAGTATATATGGAGTATATAGAGAGTGTATATAGTATATATGGGGGGTATATATGGAGTATATAGAGAGTGTATATAGTATATATGGGGTATATATAGAGTGTATATAGTATATATGGAGTATATAGAGAGTGTATATAGTATATATGGAGTATATAGAGAGTGTATATAGTATATATGGAGTATATAGAGAGTGTATATAGTATATATGGAGTATATAGAGAGTGTATATAGTATATATGGAGTATATAGAGAGTGTATATAGTATATATGGAGTATATAGAGAGTGTATATAGTATATATGGGGTATATAGAGAGTGTATATAGTATATATAGAGTGTATATAGTATATATGGAGTATATAGAGAGTGTATATAGTATATATGGAGTATATAGAGAGTGTATATAGTATATATAGAGTGTATATAGTATATATGGAGTATATAGAGAGTGTATATAGTATATATGGGGTATATAGAGAGTGTATATAGTATATATGGAGTATATAGAGAGTGTATATAGTATATATGGGGTATATAGAGAGTGTATATAGTATATAGAGAGTGTATATAGTATATATGGAGTATATAGAGAGTGTATATAGTATATATGGAGTATATAGAGAGTGTATATAGTATATATGGGGGGTATATATGGGGTATATAGAGAGTGTATATAGTATATATGGGGGGTATATATGGAGTATATAGAGAGTGTATATATGGAGTATATAGAGAGTGTATATAGTATATATGGAGTATATATAGAGTGTATATAGTATATATGGGGTATATAGAGAGTGTATATAGTATATATGGAGTATATAGAGAGTGTATATAGTATATATGGAGTATATAGAGAGTGTATATAGTATATATGGAGTATATATAGAGTGTATATAGTATATATGGGGTATATAGAGAGTGTATATAGTATATATGGAGTATATAGAGAGTGTATATAGTATATATGGGGGGTATATATGGAGTATATAGAGAGTGTATATAGTATATATGGGGTATATATAGAGTGTATATAGTATATATGGGGGTATATATGGAGTATATAGAGAGTGTATATAGTATATATGGAGTATATAGAGAGTGTATATAGTATATATGGAGTATATAGAGAGTGTATATAGTATATATGGGGGGTATATATGGAGTATATAGAGAGTGTATATAGTATATATGGAGTATATAGAGACTGTATATAGTATATATGGAGTATATAGAGAGTGTATATAGTATATATGGAGTATATAGAGAGTGTATATAGTATATATGGAGTATATAGAGAGTGTATATAGTATATATGGAGTATATAGAGAGTGTATATAGTATATATGGGGTATATAGAGAGTGTATATAGTATATATGGGGGGTATATATGGAGTATATATAGAGTGTATATAGTATATATGGGGGGTATATATGGAGTATATAGAGAGTGTATATAGTATATATGGGGTATATAGAGAGTGTATATAGTATATATGGAGTATATAGAGAGTGTATATAGTATATATGGAGTATATAGAGAGTGTATATAGTATATATGGGGGGTATATATGGAGTATATAGAGAGTGTATATAGTATATATGGGGTATATATAGAGTGTATATAGTATATATGGGGGTATATATGGAGTATATAGAGAGTGTATATAGTATATATGGAATATATAGAGAGTGTATATAGTATATATGGAGTATATAGAGTGTGTATATAGTATATATGGAGTATGTAGAGAGTGTATATAGTATATATGGGGTATATATAGAGTGTATATAGTATATATGGGGGGTATATATGGAGTATATAGAGAGTGTATATAGTATATATGGGGTATATATAGAGTGTATATAGTATATATGGGGGGTATATATGGAGTATATAGAGAGTGTATATAGTATATATGGAGTATATAGAGAGTGTATATAGTATATATGGAGTATATAGAGAGTGTATATAGTATATATGGAGTATATAGAGAGTGTATATAGTATATATGGGGTATATAGAGAGTGTATATAGTATATATGGGGTATATAGAGAGTGTATATAGTATATATGGGGGGTATATATGGAGTATATAGAGAGTGTATATAGTATATATGGGGGGTATATATGGAGTATATAGAGAGTGTATATAGTATATATGGGGTATATAGAGAGTGTATATAGTATATATGGAGTATATAGAGAGTGTATATAGTATATATGGAGTATATAGAGAGTGTATATAGTATATATGGGGTATATAGAGAGTGTATATAGTATATATGGGGGGTATATATGGAGTATATATAGAGTGTATATAGTATATATGGGGGGTATATATGGAGTATATAGAGAGTGTATATAGTATATATGGGGTATATAGAGAGTGTATATAGTATATATGGAGTATATATAGAGTGTATATAGTATATACGGGGTATATAGAGAGTGTATATAGTATATATGGAGTATATAGAGAGTGTATATAGTATATATGGGGGGTATATATGGAGTGTATATAGTATATATGGGGGGTATATATGGAGTATATAGAGAGTGTATATAGTATATATGGAGTATATATAGAGTGTATATAGTATATATGGGGGGTATATATGGAGTATATAGAGTGTATATAGTATATATGGGGTATATAGAGAGTGTATATAGTATATATGGGGGTATATATGGAGTATATAGAGAGTGTATATAGTATATATGGGGGGTATATATGGAGTATATAGAGAGTGTATATAGTATATATGGAGTATATAGAGAGTGTATATAGTATATATGGAGTATATAGAGAGTGTATATAGTATATATGGAGTGTATATAGTATATATGGGGGGTATATATGGAGTATATAGAGTGTATATAGTATATATGGGGGGTATATATGGAGTGTATATAGTATATATGGGGGTATATATGGAGTATATAGAGAGTGTATATAGTATATATGGAGTATATAGAGAGTGTATATAGTATATATGGGGGGGTATATATGGAGTGTATATAGTATATATGGGGGTATATATGGAGTATATAGAGAGTGTATATAGTATATATGGAGTATATATGGAGTGTATATAGTATATATGGGGGTATATATGGAGTATATAGAGTGTATATAGTATATATGGGGTATATAGAGAGTGTATATAGTATATATGGGGGGTATATATGGAGTATATAGAGAGTGTATATAGTATATATGGGGGTATATATGGAGTATATAGAGAGTGTATATAGTATATATGGGGGGTATATATGGAGTGTATATAGTATATATGGAGTATATATAGAGTGTATATAGTATATATGGAGTATATAGTATATATGGGGGTATATATGGAGTATATAGAGAGTGTATATAGTATATATGGAGTATATAGAGAGTGTATATAGTATATATGGGGGGTATATATGGAGTATATAGAGAGTGTATATAGTATATATGGAGTATATAGAGAGTGTATATAGTATATATAGAGTGTATATAGTATATATGGAGTATATAGAGAGTGTATATAGTATATATGGAGTATATAGAGAGTGTATATAGTATATATGGAGTATATAGAGAGTGTATATAGTATATATGGAGTATATAGAGAGTGTATATAGTATATATAGAGTGTATATAGTATATATGGAGTATATAGAGAGTGTATATAGTATATATGGAGTATATAGAGAGTGTATATAGTATATATGGGGGTATATATGGAGTATATAGAGAGAGTGTATATAGTATATATGGAGTATATAGAGAGTGTATATAGTATATATGGGGTATATAGAGAGTGTATATAGTATATATGGGGTAGAGAGTGTATATAGTATATATGGGGTATATAGAGAGTGTATATAGTATATATGGGGGGTATATATGGAGTATATAGAGAGTGTATATAGTATATATGGAGTATATAGAGAGTGTATATAGTATATATAGAGTGTATATAGTATATATGGGGTATATAGAGAGTGTATATAGTATATATGGGGGGTATATATGGAGTATATAGAGAGTGTATATAGTATATATGGGGGGTATATATGGAGTATATAGAACGTGTATATAGTATATATGGAGTATGTAGAGAGTGTATATAGTATATATGGAGTATATAGAGAGTGTATATAGTATATATGGAGTATATAGAGAGTGTATATAGTATATATGGAGTATATAGAGAGTGTATATAGTATATATGGAGTATATAGAGAGTGTATATAGTATATATGGGGGTATATATGGAGTATATAGAGAGTGTATATAGTATATATGGAGTATATAGAGAGTGTATATAGTATATATGGGGTATATAGAGAGTGTATATAGTATATATGGGGTAGAGAGTGTATATAGTATATATGGGGTATATAGAGAGTGTATATAGTATATATGGGGGGTATATATGGAGTATATAGAGAGTGTATATAGTATATATGGAGTATATAGAGAGTGTATATAGTATATATAGAGTGTATATAGTATATATGGGGTATATAGAGAGTGTATATAGTATATATGGGGGCTATATATGGAGTATATAGAGAGTGTATATAGTATATATGGGGGGTATATATGGAGTATATAGAACGTGTATATAGTATATATGGAGTATGTAGAGAGTGTATATAGTATATATGGAGTATATAGAGAGTGTATATAGTATATATGGAGTATATAGAGAGTGTATATAGTATATATGGAGTATATAGAGAGTGTATATAGTATATATGGAGTATATAGAGAGTGTATATAGTATATATGGGGTATATAGAGAGTGTATATAGTATATATGGAGTATATAGAGAGTGTATATAGTATATATGGAGTATATATAGAGTGTATATAGTATATATGGAGTATATAGAGAGTGTATATAGTATATATGGGGGTATATATGGAGTATATAGAGAGTGTATATAGTATATATGGGGGTATATATGGAGTATACAGAGAGTGTATATAGTATATATGGAGTATATAGAGAGTGTATATAGTATATATGGAGTATATAGTGAGTGTATATAGTATATATGGAGTATATATAGAGTGTATATAGTATATATGGAGTATATAGAGAGTGTATATAGTATATATGGGGGTATATATGGAGTATATAGAGAGTGTATATAGTATATATGGGGGTATATATGGAGTATATAGAACGTGTATATAGTATATATGGAGTATATAGAGAGTGTATATAGTATATATGGAGTATATAGAGAGTGTATATAGTATATATGGGGGGTATATATGGAGTATATAGAGAGTGTATATAGTATATATGGAGTATATAGAGAGTGTATATAGTATATATGGAGTATATAGAGAGTGTATATGGTATATATGGGGGGTATATATGGAGTATATAGAGAGTGTATATAGTATATATGGAGTATATAGAGAGTGTATATAGTATATATAGAGTGTATATAGTATATATGGGGTATATAGAGAGTGTATATAGTATATATGGGGGGTATATATGGAGTATATAGAGAGTGTATATAGTATATATGGAGTATATAGAGAGTGTATATAGTATATATAGAGTGTATATAGTATATATGGGGTATATAGAGAGTGTATATAGTATATATGGGGGGGTATATATGGAGTATATAGAGAGTGTATATAGTATATATGGAGTATATAGAGAGTGTATATAGAGAGTGTATATAGTATATATGGAGTATATAGAGAGTGTATATAGTATATATGGAGTATATAGAGAGTGTATATAGTATATATGGAGTATATAGAGAGTGTATATAGTATATATGGAGTATATAGAGAGTGTATATAGTATATATGGAGTATATAGAGAATGTATATAGTATATATGGAGTATATAGAGAGTGTATATAGTATATATGGGGGTATATATGGAGTATATAGAGAGTGTATATAGTATATATGGGGGGTATATATGGAGTATATAGAGAGTGTATATAGTATATATGGAGTATATAGAGAGTGTATATAGTATATATGGAGTATATATAGAGTGTATATAGTATATATGGAGTATATAGAGAGTGTATATAGTATATATGGGGGGTATATATGGAGTATATAGAGAGTGTATATAGTATATATGGGGGGGTATATGGAGTATATAGAGAGTGTATATAGTATATATGGAGTATATAGAGAGTGTATATAGTATATATGGGGGTATATATGGAGTATATAGAGAGTGTATATAGTATATATGGAGTATATAGAGAGTGTATATAGTATATATGGGGGGGTATATGGAGTATATAGAGAGTGTATATAGTATATATGGGGGGGTATATGGAGTATATAGAGAGTGTATATAGTATATATGGGGGTATATATGGAGTATATAGAGAGTGTATATAGTATATATGGGGGGTATATATGGAGTATACACAGACACTACAGAAGGTCCTCATGTGGTACACAGATTAGTCCTGTCAATGTAAGAAGGTTCTCCTAATGACAACTCGTTATGTGTATAAAAGACACCTGTCCACAGAATCTCTTTCTTCCATCCAATCCTCACCATCATGGGGAAGACCAAAGATCTGTCAGAGGACGTCAGGGAGAAGATTGTAGACCTGCACAAGGCTGGAATGGGCTACAAGACCATCAGCAAGAAGCTTGGTGAGAAGGAGACAACTGTTGGAGCGATTATTCACAAATGGAAGAAATACAAAATACCCATCGATCGTCCTCGGTCTGGAGCTCCATGAAAAGTGAGGGATCCGCCCAGAACTACACGGGAGGAGCTTGTGAAGGATCTCAAGGCAGTTGGGACCACAGTCACCAAACAAACCATTGGTAACACAATACACCACCATGGATTGAAATCCTACAGCCCCCGCAAGTCCCCCTCCTCAGGAAGACATGTACAGGAACGTCTGAAGTCGGCCAATGAACATCTAAATGATTCAGAGAAGGATTGGGAGAAAGTTCTGTGGTCAGAGGAGACCAAAATTCAGCTCTTTGGCATTAACTCGACTCGCTGTGTTTGGAGGAAGGAAAATGCTGACTATGACCCTAAGAACACCATCCCTACAGTCACACCCCATCCCTACAGTCACACCATCATCCCTACAGTCACACACGGAGGTGGAAACATGATGATTTGGGGCTGTTTCTCTGATAAAGGTTCAGGCCGACTTTGCCGCATTGAGGGGCCAATGGACGGGACCATGTATTGTAAGATCTTGGAGGAGAACCTTCTTCCCTCATCCAGAACACTGAAGATGGGTCATGGATGGGTAAGAGGGGGAGGGTTATGTCTATATGTAAAAAATAAAATTATGTAAGGGTGATAGAGAGGAGCGACATTTTGAATGGGACAAGAGGTGAGGGGGGGGGGGGCAGTATGAGTAGAACTTCAAAAGAGAAGAAGTGGGAAATGAATAGTGGGGGTATGCTATAGGCCCCCCAACCTGAAGAAGGAGGAGGAGCTGGACCTATCACAGTTAGAAATGGCAGCAAGGTGGGGAATGTCCTCATAATGGGGGACTTCAATTATCCCGATATTGACTGGGCGGAGGGGACAGCTCACTCATTAAAGGGCCGTCTTCTCATGAATGTCTTACAGGACAACTTCATGTCCTAATTGGTGGGTTTCCCAACTATGAAGAACGTCCTGCTAGATTTATTAATTACAAAGGAACCAAATCTGATCTCAGATGTGGAAATACAGGACAACTTGGAATCTAGCGATCAAAAGATGATCACATTTAATGTAAGACAGAGAAAAAAAAAAACAAGGAGGCACGAGGGTCACACAAGAACACTAAATTTCACACAAGCCAATTTTTCTGAACTGTGGTCATTACTACTTGACATCAATTGGGACCAAATCCTAGAAACATTGAACACAGAAAAAAATGGGAATGCTTTAGGAGCATATTAAAAAAAAAAAAAAAAAAAAAAAAAAGTATAAAAACATAGTGCATTCCAATGGGCAATAAATATAGAAGAACAAAGATTAAACCTGGCAGGCTAAACTGTAATGTAAAAAGCCTCATTTAAAAGAGAAAAAATGGCCTTTAAACAATATAAAAAGGGTATAGGTCACCGTCAGCATTCCAACACTACAAGGAATGCAATAAGAAGCGTAAGAACACAATAAGGGCGGCCAAAAAAAAAAAAAAGACTACAAGAGACACATCAGAGGAGAGTAAAAAAAAAAAAATCCAAAGAAATTTTTTAGATACATTAACAGTAAAAAGGCAAAATCAGAGCACATTGCCCACATAAAGGACGAGGATGGATACGGATGACACAAAGAAGGTAACTGTACTAAATACCGTCTTCTCCTCAGTCTTTACACAGGAAAAGGAGGGGATAACAGACCGCGACAGTACTGTAAGTGACACATCACGGGACGTACCCTCGTGGCTAACAGAGGTCGGAGTGAAGGAAAGACAAGATTAAACTTCATACAAATAAATCACCAAGACTGGATGACTTACACCCGAGAGTCCTCAGAGAACTCAGTCAGGTTATAGCCAGACCATTGTTCCTGATCTATGTGGACAGCATACTGACAGGACTGGTACCAGCTGATTGGAGAAAAGCCAATGTGGTACCAATATTCAAAAAAGGACAGAGACATATTCCTGGGAACTACAGGCTGGTCAGCCTAACATCAATAGTAGGTAAATTATCGGAGGGGATGATCAGGGGCTATATCCAAAGATTTAGTGAGGAAAAAAATATCTTGCGTAGTAATCAGCGTTGGTTTACGAAAGGTCTGCTAACCTTCTATGAGGAAGTGCGCTCCCATCTAGACAGGGGAAGGCCATAGATTTGGTGATCTGGATTTTGCAAAAGCATTTGATAAAGTCCCTAATAAACACTTAATCTACAAGCGGAGGTCTGCAGGCGTGGACCATGACCTTTGTTGTTGGGTATAAAACTGGTTACAGGGGCGTGTCCAAAGGGTGGTGATAAATAACGTGCACTCAGACTGGTCTGTAAGTGGGGTCTCCCAAGGTTCTGTCCTGGGACCAATTTTATTCAATGTATTCATAGAGGATGGGATAAATCGCTCAGTCTTTGCGGATGATACAAAATTAAGTTGGGCAATAACTTCACATCAGGATAAAGACGTTTTATGGAAAGACCTGAACAAAATAATGGAGTGGACAGACAAATGGCAAATGAGGTTTAATGAGGAGAAATGTAAAGTAATGCACTTGGGGGCAAAAACCATAAAGGCAACCTACTGACTGGGGGGAGAACCTCTGGGGGAATGAAGGATGGAGAAAGATCTGGGGGTCCTAGTAGATGACAGATTGAGAAATAGCATGCAAGGTCAAGCTGCAGCTACCGAAGCCGGCAGAATATTGGCATAAAAAAGGAGATATACTCCAGAGATAAAACCATAATCCCACCACTTTATAAGACTCTGGTACGACCTCACCTGGAATAGTCTGTCCAGTTCTGGTCACCAGTCCTCAGAAGGGATGTTCTGGAACTGGAGAGAGTCCAAAGAAGGGCAACAAAAACTAATAAGGGGACTGGAGGACCCAAATTATGAGGAACTACTGCAAACACGAAATCTATTCTCACTGGAGAAGAGACATGATAGCGATTTACAAATATCTCAATGAGGATCCCAGCATAGGAAAAAAAACGATTCAGTCTCAAGGAGTGTAAGAGAACATGTGGGCCACACAAGGAGATTGGAGGAGAGGTTTAACCTTAAACTGCACAGGGGGTTCCTCACTGTCCGGTCAATAAGGATGTGGAAATCTCTTCCACAATTGGTGGTGTCAGTGGGGAGTATGGCTAGTTTTAAGAGACTCTTGGATGTGCATCTCAAGGAACACAACATACAGGGATATGGGAGATTATAGACATTGACACACCTACATGGGATGGACTATTTGTCTGTATTCAGCCTTACCTACTATGATACAATGGACGGGGCCATGTATTGTAAAATGTTGGGTGAGAACCTTCTTCCCTCAGTCAGAACACTGAAGATGGGTCATGGATGGTGTCACGAATTCCACACGCCCACGGCGACTAACTAACCGCGACGTGCGTTCCGTGATCGAGGTATATGAGGAACTAAGGGAATAAGGGGGAACTTATACTGAGCACGTAAGACCGGCTGTGGTACTTTCACAACCTACACTACCTTTGGCCACCACTAGAGGGAGACTCCACTCCAATCCAGCTAGCTGACCACACACAGGCAGATACAAATCTTACATCCAATCTGGTGCACTCTAAGGATTGGGGAGCCGTCTTCTAGGGTTCCTCAAGCTATCCTGCAAGCTTGAACCCCGGTGTTAATCACTCTTCCCACTGTCCCCACACACAATAAACGATAGCCTGCCACCACCCAACAGTTTGTCCGCAGACTGGTCTGCTGAGCCACCACACACACAGATCTCTGTCTGGAAGATCTGTTAGCTTACAATCTGCATGCAATCTGCCAACACACAGTGCAATTTCATACCGATTGGCACGTAACTTAGACCGAGTACTTAGGCACTAAAATACAACAACCTCTCCAGAGATATGAGTCCTAGCTTAGTACACAGAAGTCACTTATTTATTTTATCATTTAATATCCCAAAAGTGGGCAGTGCATAGAAGATATACAAAGAAAAAGAATTTACCAAAAAAGATACAAAAAATGCAGAAAGACACAAATTGGCTATGAAAATAAAAACAGAAATAAACTTTACCGAAGTCTATCCATTAGTAGAAGCACACTGGAACCGGCTTCATGGAAGAGCAATGTCCATATCTCAGGCTACCCAATTTATAGAAATATGGATGTGGGCGGGACTTTAGTCCTTGGCCAATCAGCCCCGGGGGGTGTTCCTGTCTCAGCCCACAAATGTTTTGTGTTCTGAAATGACCAGAATGGAATTGGTCCAGAACGGCGCTGATTGCTGGGTCATGGATAGGATTTCCGATACCAGCGCATCAGTCCAATCGCAACAGTACCAATCACTGCCTGCCGCAATCAGGCGCCAGATAACGGTTGTGTGCGGTTCTCTAGGAATCCACACATGATAAACATACAGAGTTACATGTAACCCATCACGTGATGGATCACAAGGAATTATTTTCATCTCTCTGATGTTAATATTTTAACTTTTATGAGAGATAAAAAAATGTCCCCTAGATCTGTTGGTATTAATCAAAGTTTACAGAACGGCTGAGGCCTTAGGAATGCCCCCGGAAGATCCGTGTAGACAAGGTGACCGGCGGATCCGTGTAGACAAGGTGACCGGCGGATCCGTGTAGACAAGGTGACCGGCGGATCCGTGTAGACAAGGTGACCGGCGGATCCGTGTAGACAAGGTGACCGGCGGATCCGTGTAGACAAGGTGACCGGCGGATCCGTGTAGACAAGGTGACCGGCAGATCAATGTAGACAAGGTGACCGGCGGATCCGTGTAGACAAGGTGACCGGCGGATCCGTGTAGACAAGGTGACCGGCGGATCCGTGTAGACAAGGTGACCGGCAGATCAATGTAGACAAGGTGACCGGCGGATCCGTGTAGACAAGGTGACCGGCAGATCAATGTAGACAAGGTGACCGGCGGATCCGTGTAGACAAGGTGACCGGCAGATCAATGTAGACAAGGTGACCGGCGGATCCGTGTAGACAAGGTGACCGGCTGATCCGTGTAGACAAGGTGACCGGCTGATCCGTGTAGACAAGGTGACCGGCTGATCCGTGTAGACAAGGTGACCGGCTGATCCGTGTAGACAAGGTGACCGGCTGATCCGTGTAGACAAGGTGACCGGCAGATTCGTGTAGACAAGGTGACCGGCGGATCCGTGTAGACAAGGTGACCGGCGGATCCGTGTAGACAAGGTGACCGGCGGATCCGTGTAGACAAGGTGACCGGCAGTTTTCTTTGAGGCCTCAGGAAGGTGGCGATCTGTTTACTCCAATGGGAAATGGCATCTAAATGTCACTTCAATCCTAAAAAAACTGTCTCTGTCCTTTTCAAATGCTAATGAAAGAAGAAATGTGCTTGACTGACATAGAATACCAGATTTCTAATGACCCCGAATTACACGACTTCTACAGATCACATCTCGTTAGGGCAAAACTATCCTACACTTACATTGTCGTCACAGGGGGGTCTTCCAGTATGACAATGACCCAAAACATAAAATCGCCAAGACAACAAAGGAGGGGCTCAATAAGAAGCACATGAAGGTCATGGAGTGGCCAAGCCAGTGTCCAGACCTTAATCCCATAGAAAATGTATGGAGGAGCTGAAACTTCACAACAGCCAAGAAACCTTAAAGTGGATGTAAAGCCCCTCTCATGCTTTCTCCTGCCATAGTACTGATCTAGAAGGATAGACACGCCTCCCGCGCGCATCATAGACACGCCTCCCGCGCGCATCATAGACACGCCTCCCGCGCGCATCATAGACACGCCTCCCGCGCGCATCATAGACACGCCTCCCGCATGTATCCTCACCTGTCAGATGTCTCCCCTCTGTTCTGAGACCCGAAAAACTGCAGATTCTCTCGGGGCGGGTCTGTTGTCTGAAGCTCGGTGGGTGGAGTCATGATGTCAGACTCCCCACCCAAGTCTACACTCCCCTATGTATACATACATTTTCTCCTGTGTATTTCTTACACTGAACTTCTGCTATGATCTCCAACATCCAGTGAAAACCCAGAAAAGTCACCACATGACTTCAGCATGCCAAATCATGCTGAGGTGTGGAGCAGCCAATCCTGGGAGAGCTGGAGAAGAGAGGAGGGGGGATGGGAAGTACACAGAATGTCTCTCTCACCTCCTGCATGAGATAATGAAATCTCCCATCACTCACAACAAGGGGGGAGAAGAACTGCCCCCCATTTCTCTGTCTGAGAGTTTTTATCTGACTGAAAAAAGATCAGAGGATTGCTCAGAGCTGGATTAACTCTTCGTGGCAAGACTGGGCACAGATGACATGATTTCCTCTACTGTACAAGGTGCAAGCCTTAATTAAAAACAGTTTTTTTCGATTTTATATCACTGTAAGGATTCAGAGAAGATCTGTAAAGAAGAGTGGACCAAAATCCCTCCCGAGATGTGTGGAAACCTGATCACCAACTACAAGAAACGTCTGACCTCTGTGATCGCCAACTACAAGAAACGTCTGACCTCTGTGATCGCCAACTACAAGAAACGTCTGACCTCTGTGATCGCCAACTACAAGAAACGTCTGACCTCTGTGATCGCCAACTACAAGAAACGTCTGACCTCTGTGATCGCCAACTACAAGAAACATCTGACCTCTGTGATCGCCAACTACAAGAAACGTCTGACCTCTGTGATCGCCAACTACAAGAAACGTCTGACCTCTGTGATCGCCAACTACAAGAAACATCTGACCTCTGTGATCGCCAACTACAAGAAACGTCTGACCTCTGTGATCGCCACCTCCAAGAAACGTCTGACCTCTGTGATCGCCACCTCCAAGAAACGTCTGACCTCTGTGATCGCCACCTCCAAGAAACGTCTGACCTCTGTGATCGCCACCTCCAAGAAACGTCTGACCTCTGTGATCGCCACCTCCAAGAAACGTCTGACCTCTGTGATCGTCACCTCCAAGAAACGTCTGACCTCTGTGATCGTCACCTCCAAGAAACGTCTGACCTCTGTGATCGTCACCTCCAAGAAACGTCTGACCTCTGTGATCGTCACCTCCAAGAAACGTCTGACCTCTGTGATCGTCACCTCCAAGAAACGTCTGACCTCTGTGATCGTCACCTCCAAGAAACGTCTGACCTCTGTGATCGTCACCTCCAAGAAACGTCTGACCTCTGTGATCGTCACCTCCAAGAAACGTCTGACCTCTGTGATCACCACCTACAGGAAACGTCTGACCTCTGTGATCACCACCTACAAGAAACGTCTGACCTCTGTGATCACCGCCTCCAAGAAACATCTGACCTCTGTGATCACCGCCTCCAAGAAACGTCTGACCTCTGTGATCACCACCTACAAGAAACGTCTGACCTCTGTGATCACCGCCTCCAAGAAACGTCTGACCTCTGTGATCACCACCTACAAGAAACGTCTGACCTCTGTGATCACCACCTACAAGAAACGTCTGACCTCTGTGATCGCCACCTCCAAGAAACGTCTGACCTCTGTGATCACCAACAAGGGTTTCTCCACCAACTACTAAGTCATGTTTTGCTTGGGGATCAAATACTTATTTTACTCCATTTATAACATTTGTATTGTGTGATTTTTCTGGATTTTTGGTTGATATTCTGTCTCTATCATATAAAATACACCTATGATAAAAATTATAGACCCTTCATTTCTATGTAAGTGGGCAAAACTTACACAATCTACAGAGGAGACGATCGGTATTTTCCCCCCACTGTATAATCCTCCCATAATGAAGGGTCAAGTGTGTGGTTGGACCCCCCCCATAATGAAAGATAGGGTGTGGTTGGACCCCCCCCCCCCCATAATGAAAGGTAGGGTGTGGTTGGACCCCCCATAATGAAAGGTAGGGTGTGGTTGGACCCCCCCCCCCATAATGAAAGGTAGGGTGTGGTTGAAACCCCCCCCCCCATAATGAAAGGTAGGGTGTGGTTGAAACCCCCCCCCCCCATAATGAAAGGTAGGGTGGGTGGACCCCCATAATGAAAGGTCGGGTGTGGTTGGACCCCCATAATGAAAGGTCGGGTGTGGGTGGACCCCCCATAATGAAAGGTCGGGTGTGGGTGGACCCCCCATAATGAAAGGTCGGGTGTGGGTGGACCCCCCATAATGAAAGGTCGGGTGTGGGTGGACCCCCCATAATGAAAGGTCGGGTGTGGGTGGACCCCCATAATGAAAGGTCGGGTGTGGGTGGACCCCCATAATGAAAGGTCGGGTGTGGGTGGACCCCCATAATGAAAGGTCGGGTGTGGGTGGACCCCCATAATGAAAGGTCGGGTGTGGGTGGACCCCCATAATGAAAGGTCGGGTGTGGGTGGACCCCCATAATGAAAGGTCGGGGGTGGGTGGACCCCCATAATGAAAGGTCGGGGGTGGGTGGACCATCTCACCTTCTCTCGTTATCATCCAGATGAGCGAACAGGACGTTCTTCTCGATGGCCTTGGCCAGAGCCGCCATTGTTTTGTAGTCTTTGGGAATGACCTACAAGAGACCAAAATATATTCTAATGTACAGAAAGTCACATGCAGAGTTCAGGAGCCAGTCACCCCAAACTAATATACCGGGGTGTCCTGGTCATGTGGGGGGAGAGGGGAGAAGGTTTGTACATAAAAGACCAGACAGGCCAAGGTGTGCAGAGCTGAGCCCCCCTCCCCCCCATATCATCAATAAGTACTGACACTTCTGTGGGTGCCAAAAACGGGCTGGGATTATTCACAATCAACAAAAAGTTTTAAAACCGAAAGTCATGTGCCCCTAGGAGGCCGGGACCCGGGACCACCATCACCATCAGGGGTCCTCAAACTACGACCCGCCGAGGACATTTATCCGGCCCACCCCACCCAGGGCCGGATTCCCGACAGGCCAGGCCAGGCTAGGGCCGGGGCCAGGTCAGCTCGGCTTGGGCAGGTCCACTCTATCCGCTCCGCTCAAGCCGCCTCCCCCACCCCAGTAATGGAGGGCTCCGTGTGCCGCGCTGCATGCTGGGAAGTGTAGTTTCCAGCACAGTCCCGCGCGGATTCACGTCTTCCTCACGCAAACAGGAGGCACGGAGGGTGACAGCGAGAGTGGAGGCTTCAGGCAACAGCCTACTAACAAGTGAGGACCCCTGTCCACCCCCTCTGTCCCACTGTCCACCCCCACTGTCCCACTGTCCATCCCTCTGTCCACCCCCACTGTCCATCCCTCTGTCCATCCCTCTGTCCATCCCTCTGTCCCACTGTCCACCCCCACTGTCCATCCCTCTGTCCACCCCACTGTCCATCCCTCTGTCCATCCCCTCTGTCCCACTGTCCACCCCCACTGTCCACCCCACTGTCCATCCCTCTGTCCACCCCACTGTCCATCCCCTCTGTCCCACTGTCCACCCCACTGTCCATCCCCCTGTCCACCCCACTGTCCATCCCCTCTGTCCCACTGTCCACCCCACTGTCCATCCCCCTGTCCACCCCACTGTCCATCCCTCTGTCCACCCCCTCTGTCCCACTGTCCACCCCACTGTCCATCCCTCTGTCCACCCCACTGTCCATCCCTCTGTCCATCCCCTCTGTCCCACTGTCCACCCCCACTGTCCACCCCACTGTCCATCCCCTCTGTCCCACTGTCCACCCCACTGTCCATCCCACTGTCCACCCCCACTGTCCACCCCACTGTCCATCCCTCTGTCCATCCCTCTGTCCATCCCTCTGTCCATCCCTCTGTCCATCCCTCTGTCCACCCCCTCTGTCCCACTGTCCACCCCCTCTGTCCATCCCTCTGTCCACCCCACTGTCCATCCCTCTGTCCATCCCCTCTGTCCCTCTGTCCACCCCACTGTCCATCCCTCTGTCCATCCCCTCTGTCCCACTGTCCACCCCACTGTCCATCCCTCTGTCCATCCCTCTGTCCATCCCTCTGTCCACCCCCTCTGTCCATCCCTCTGTCCACCCCACTGTCCATCCCTCTGTCCACCCCACTGTCCATCCCTCTGTCCATCCCCTCTGTCCCACTGTCCACCCCACTGTCCATCCCTCTGTCCATCCCCTCTGTCCCACTGTCCACCCCACTGTCCATCCCCTCTGTCCCACTGTCCACCCCACTGTCCATCCCCCTGTCCACCCCCTCTGTCCCACTGTCCATCCCCTCTGTCCCACTGTCCACCCCACTGTCCATCCCCCTGTCCACCCCCTCTGTCCCACTGTCCACCCCACTGTCCATCCCTCTGTCCACCCCACTGTCCATCCCTCTGTCCACCCCCACTGTCCATCCCTCTGTCCACCTGTCCCCCCCATACATATACACACACACACACACACACACATATTATATATATATATATATATATATATATATATATATATATATATATATATATATATATATATATATATATATATATATATATATATATATATATATATATATATATATATATATATATATATAAAATTATTTATTATTCATTCTTTTGCACTACAAAAAACATGTGTGCACAGGAATTAGTTCATATTTTTTTTTATACTATAGTGCGGCCCCCCAAC
This sequence comes from Aquarana catesbeiana, assembly GCF_042186555.1. NCBI lineage: Eukaryota > Metazoa > Chordata > Amphibia > Anura > Ranidae > Aquarana > Aquarana catesbeiana. The sequence continues at coordinate 261,217 of NC_133335.1, read as the reverse complement.
AGTCTGAGGGACCGTGAACTGGCCCCCTGTCTAAAAAGTTTGAGGACCCCTGCCCTAGAGCTTACACAGTATGGGGGCCGGGAGAACCATCATCCCCTAGAGCTTACACAGTATGGAGGCCGGGAGAACCATCATCCCCTAGAGCTTACACAGTATGGAGGCCGGGAGAACCATCATTCCCTAGAGCTTACACAGTATGGAGGCCGGGATCACCATCATTCCCTAGAGCTTACACAGTATGGAGGCCGGGATCACCATCATTCCCTAGAGCTTACACAGTATGGAGGCCGGGATCACCATCATCCCCTAGAGCTTACACAGTATGGAGGCCGGGATCACCATCATCCCCTAGAGCTTACACAGTATGGAGGCCGGGAGAACCATCATTCCCTAGAGCTTACACAGTATGGAGGCCGGGAGAACCATCATCTCCTAGAGATTACACAGTATGGAGGCCGGGAGAACCATCATCCCCTAGAGCTTACACAGTATGGAGGCCGGGAGAACCATCATCCCCTAGAGCTTACACAGTATGGAGGCCGGGAGAACCATCATCCCCTAGAGCTTACACAGTATGGAGGCCGGGATCACCATCATTCCCTAGAGCTTACACAGTATGGAGGCCGGGAGAACCATCATTCCCTAGAGCTTACACAGTATGGAGGCCGGGAGAACCATCATTCCCTAGAGCTTACACGGTATGGAGGCTGGGAGAACCATCATCTCCTAGAGCTTACACAGTATGGAGGCCGGGATCACCATCATTCCCTAGAGCTTACACGGTATGGAGGCTGGGAGAACCATCATCTCCTAGAGCTTACACAGTATGGAGGCCGGGATCACCATCATTCCCTAGAGCTTACACGGTATGGAGGCTGGGAGAACCATCATCTCCTAGAGCAGTGGTTCTCAACCCCTGTCCTCAGGACCCACCAACAGGCCAGGTTTGCAAGATAGCTGAAATACATCACAGGTGATATCACTTGCTGCTCAGTGATTGCAGTATTCTAGTCTGCAACTCCCCAAGGTAATACTTAAAATCTGACCTGTTGGTGGGTCCCGAGGACTGGAGTTGAGAACCACTGTCCTAGAGCTTACACAGTATGGAGGCCAGGATCACCATCATTCCCTAGAGCTTACACAGTATGGAGGCCGGGATCACCATCATTCCCTAGAGCTTACACAGTATGGAGGCCGGGAGAACCATCATTCCCTAGAGCTTACACAGTATGGAGGCCGGGATCACCATCATCCCCTAGAGCTTACACAGTATGGAGGCCGGGAGAACCATCATTCCCTAGAGCTTACACGGTATGGAGGCTGGGAGAACCATCATCTCCTAGAGCTTACACAGTATGGGGGCCGGGAGAACCATCATTCCCTAGAGCTTACACAGTATGGAGGGCGGGACCACCATCATCCCCTAGAGCTTACACAGTATGGAGGCCGGGATCACCATCATTCCCTAGAGCTTACACAGTATGGAGGCCGGGAGAACCATCATCCCCTAGAGCTTACACAGTATGGGGGCCGGGAGAACCATCATCCCCTAGAGCTTACATAGTATGGAGGCCGGGATCACCATCATCCCCTAGAGCTTACACAGTATGGAGGCCGGGAGAACCATCATTCCCTAGAGCTTACACAGTATGGAGGGCGGGACCACCATCATCCCCTAGAGCTTACACAGTATGGGGGCCGGGAGAACCATCATCCCCTAGAGCTTACACAGTATGGAGGCCGGGAGAACCATCATCCCCTAGAGCTTACACAGTATGGGGGCCGGGAGAACCATCATCCCCTAGAGCTTACACAGTATGGAGGCCGGGATCACCATCATCCCCTAGAGCTTACAGAGTATGGAGGCCGGGAGAACCATCATTCCCTAGAGCTTACACAGTATGGAGGCCGGGATCACCATCATTCCCTAGAGCTTACACAGTATGGAGGGCGGGACCACCATCATCCCCTAGAGCTTACACAGTATGGGGGCCGGGAGAACCATCATTCCCTAGAGCTTACACAGTATGGAGGCCGGGATCACCATCATCCCCTAGAGCTTACACAGTATGGGGGCCGGGAGAACCATCATCCCCTAGAGCTTACACAGTATGGAGGCCGGGATCACCATCATCCCCTAGAGCTTACACAGTATGGAGGCCGGGATCACCATCATCCCCTAGAGCTTACACAGTATGGGGGCCGGGAGAACCATCATTCCCTAGAGCTTACACAGTATGGGGGCCGGGAGAACCATCATCCCCTAGAGCTTACACAGTATGGAGGCCGGGAGAACCATCATCCCCTAGAGCTTACACAGTATGGAGGCCGGGATCACCATCATCCCCTAGAGCTTACACAGTATGGAGGCCGGGATCACCATCATTCCCTAGAGCTTACACGGTATGGAGGCTGGGAGAACCATCATTCCCTAGAGCTTACACAGTATGGAGGCCGGGATCACCATCATCCCCTAGAGCTTACACAGTATGGAGGCCGGGATCACCATCATTCCCTAGAGCTTACACAGTATGGAGGGCGGGAGAACCATCATCCCCTAGAGCTTACACAGTATGGGGGCCGGGAGAACCATCATCCCCTAGAGCTTACACAGTATGGAGGCCGGGAGAACCATCATTCCCTAGAGCTTACACAGTATGGGGGCCGGGAGAACCATCATTCCCTAGAGCTTACACAGTATGGAGGGTGGGAGAACCATCATCCCCTAGAGCTTACACAGTATGGAGGGCGGGAGAACCATCATCCCCTAGAGCTTACACAGTATGGAGGGCGGGACCACCATCATCCCCTAGAGCTTACACAGTATGGAGGGCGGGACCACCATCATCCCCTAGAGCTTACACAGTATGGAGGCCGGGATCACCATCATCCCCTAGAGCTTACACAGTATGGAGGGCGGGATCACCATCATCCCCTAGAGCTTACACAGTATGGAGGCCGGGATCACCATCATTCCCTAGAGCTTACACAGTATGGGGGGCGGGAGAACCATCATCCCCTAGAGCTTACACAGTATGGAGGCCGGGATCACCATCATCCCCTAGAGCTTACACAGTATGGAGGCCGGGATCACCATCATCCCCTAGAGCTTACACAGTATGGAGGCCGGGAGAACCATCATTCCCTAGAGCTTACACAGTATGGGGGGCGGGATCACCATCATTCCCTAGAGCTTACACAGTATGGAGGGCGGGATCACCATCATTCCCTAGAGCTTACACGGTATGGAGGCCGGGAGAACCATCATTCCCTGTGGGGACGCCCTTGTCTGGGAAATGTTTAACCCCTTGGGAGTCCTCAGGTCTTTTTCCCCAATGTCTGCGTTCCTCCCCGATGAGGCCCCCCCATGTCAGTGAAAAGGACCCCCGATGGAAGTTCCCCCTCCTGTGTGTCTGTGAGAAGGCCCCCTGATGAGGCTCCCACCCCCCCATGTCAGTGAGATGGACCCCCCCCGACGAGGCTCCCTGGCTTCTAGCAAGGGGGGGGGGGGGTGGGGTGTTATCGTGGGTCACCGGAGGGGCCGTTATCGGGGGGAGGGGGGGTCAGCGCTTACCTTGCGTACATACGAAGCGGCGTCCTCCTCGGTATACACCTCGGCACTGATCGCTCCTCGCCGTCTGCGGCCCTTTACTACGGGGTTCATGGGTGGGGGAGGGGAGATCTCATCCTCTCGGGAGTCGGAGCGGGAGCCGGACTTCTGCTGGTGAAGAGTTTGTTTGGCTTCCTCCTGACAAAGAGAAGAAATGGTTCAATGATGGGAGAAAGAGGGGGGGGGGGTCCCCAATACACAGAGGGAGAAGGGGGGGGGGTCCCCAATACACAGAGGGAGAAAGAGGGGGGGGTCCCCAATACACAGAGGGAGAAGGGGGGTCCCCAATACACAGAGGGAGAAGGGGGGGGGGTCCCCAATACACAGAGGGAGAAAGAGGGGGGGGTCCCCAATACACAGAGGGAGAAGGGGGGGGGTCCCCAATACACAGAGGGAGAAGGGGGGTCCCCAATACACAGAGGGAGAAAGAGGGGGGGTCCCCAATACACAGAGGGAGAAGGGGGGGGTCCCCAATACACAGAGGGAGAAGGGGGGGGTCCCCAATACACAGAGGGAGAAGGGGGGGGTCCCCAATACACAGAGGGAGAAGGGGGGGGTCCCCAATACACAGAGGGAGAAGGGGGGGGTCCCCAATACACAGAGGGAGAAGGGGGGGGTCCCCAATACACAGAGGGAGAAGGGGGGGGTCCCCAATACACAGAGGGAGAAGGGGGGGGGTCCCCAATACACAGAGGGAGAAGGGGGGGGTCCCCAATACACAGAGGGAGAAGGGGGGGGTCCCCAATACACAGAGGGAGAAGGGGGGGGTCCCCAATACACAGAGGGAGAAGGGGGGGGTCCCCAATACACAGAGGGAGAAGGGGGGGGTCCCCAATACACAGAGGGAGAAGGGGGGGGTCCCCAATACACAGAGGGAGAAGGGGGGGGTCCCCAATACACAGAGGGAGAAGGGGGGGGTCCCCAATACACAGAGGGAGAAGGGGGGGGTCCCCAATACACAGAGGGAGAAGGGGGGGGTCCCCAATACACAGAGGGAGAAGGGGGGGTCCCCAATACACAGAGGGAGAAGGGGGGGGTCCCCAATACACAGAGGGAGAAGGGGGGGGTCCCCAATACACAGAGGGAGAAGGGGGGGTCCCCAATACACAGAGGGAGAAGGGGGGGGGTCCCCAATACACAGAGGGAGAAGGGGGGGTCCCCAATACACAGAGGGAGAAGGGGGGTCCCCAATACACAGAGGGAGAAGGGGGGTCCCCAATACACAGAGGGAGAAGGGGGGGGTCCCCAATACACAGAGGGAGAAGGGGGGGGTCCCCAATACACAGAGGGAGAAGGGGGGGGGTCCCCAATACACAGAGGGAGAAGGGGGGTCCCCAATACACAGAGGGAGAATACGAGGGGGGGGAGGGGTCCCCAATACACAGAGGGAGAATACGAGGGGGGGGGGGAGGGGTCCCCGACACAGAGGGAGAATACGAGGGGGGGGGGAGGGGTCCCCGACACACAGAGGGAGAATACGAGGGGGGGGGAGGGGTCCCCAATACACAGAGGGAGAATACGAGGGGGGGGGAGGGGTCCCCAATACACAGAGGGAGAATACGAGGGGGGGAGGGGTCCCCAATACACAGAGGGAGAATACGAGGGGGGGGGAGGGGTCCCCGACACACAGAGGGAGAATACGAGGGGGGGGGGAGGGGTCCCCAATACACAGAGGGAGAATACGAGGGGGGGAGGGGTCCCCAATACACAGAGGGAGAATACGAGGGGGGGAGGGGAGGGGTCCCCGACACACAGAGGGAGAATACGAGGGGGGGGGGGTCCCCGACACACAGAGGGAGAATACGAGGGGGGGGGGGGAGGGGTCCCCAATACACAGAGGGAGAATACGAGGGGGGGAGGGGAGGGGTCCCCGACACACAGAGGGAGAATACGAGGGGGGGGGAGGGGTCCCCAATACACAGAGGGAGAATACGAGGGGGGGGGGAGGGGTCCCCAATACACAGAGGGAGAATACGAGGGGGGGAGGGGTCCCCAATACACAGAGGGAGAATACGAGGGGGGGGGAGGGGTCCCCGACACACAGAGGGAGAATACGAGGGGGGGGGGAGGGGTCCCCAATACACAGAGGGAGAATACAAGGGGGGGAGGGGAGGGGTCCCCGACACACAGAGGGAGAATACGAGGGGGGGAGGGGAGGGGTCCCCGACACACAGAGGGAGAATACGAGGGGGGGGGGGGTCCCCGACACACAGAGGGAGAATACGAGGGGGGGGGGAGGGGTCCCCAATACACAGAGGGAGAATACGAGGGGGGAGGGGAGGGGTCCCCGACACACAGAGGGAGAATACGAGGGGGGGGGGGAGGGGTCCCCAATACACAGAGGGAGAATACGAGGGGGGGGGGAGGGGTCCCCGACACACAGAGGGAGAATACGAGGGGGGGGAGGGGAGGGGTCCCCGACACACAGAGGGAGAATACGAGGGGGGGGGAGGGGTCCCCAATACACAGAGGGAGAATACGAGGGGGGGAGGGGAGGGGTCCCCGACACACAGAGGGAGAATACGAGGGGGGGGGGAGGGGTCCCCAATACACAGAGGGAGAATACGAGGGGGGGGAGGGGAGGGGTCCCCGACACACAGAGGGAGAATACGAGGGGGGGGGAGGGGTCCCCAATACACAGAGGGAGAATACGAGGGGGGGAGGGGAGGGGTCCCCGACACACAGAGGGAGAATACGAGGGGGGGGGGAGGGGTCCCCGACACACAGAGGGAGAATACGAGGGGGGGGAGGGGAGGGGGTCCCCGACACACAGAGGGAGAATACGAGGGGGAGGGGTCAAAGTGATCCCAGGGATGTCCTGGATGGACAAGCCCCCTATGTATGCAGGTAAGTCTCGGGACGGAGGATAAGCCCGGCCAGGTAAGTCTCGGGACGGAGGATAAGCCCGGCGAAGTAAGTCTCGGGACGGAGGAAGAGCCCGGCGAGGTAAGTCTCGGGACGGAGGAAGAGCCCGGCCAGGTAAGTCTCGGGACGGAGGAAGAGCCCGGCGAGGTAAGCCTCGGGACGGAGGAAGAGCCCGGCGAAGTAAGCCTCGGGACGGAGGAAGAGCCCGGCGAGGTAAGCCTCGGGACGGAGGAAGAGCCCGGCGAGGTAAGCCTCGGGACGGAGGAAGAGCCCGGCGAGGTAAGCCTCGGGACGGAGGAAGAGCCCGGCGAGGTAAGCCTCGGGACGGAGGAAGAGCCCGGCGAGGTAAGTCTCGGGACGGAGGAAGAGCCCGGCGAGGTAAGTCTCGGGACGGAGGAAGAGCCCGGCGAGGTAAGTCTCGGGACGGAGGAAGAGCCCGGCGAGGTAAGTCTCGGGACGGAGGAAGAGCCCGGCGAGGTAAGTCTCGGGACGGAGGAAGAGCCCGGCGAGGTAAGGCTCGGGACGGAGGAAGAGCCTGGCGAGGTAAGTCTCGGGACGGAGGAAGAGCCCGGCGAGGTAAGTCTCGGGACGGAGGAAGAGCCCGGCGAGGTAAGGCTCGGGACGGAGGAAGAGCCTGGCGAGGTAAGTCTCGGGACGGAGGAAGAGCCCGGTGAGGTAAGTCTCGGGACGGAGGATAAGCCAGGCGAGGTAAGTCTCGGGACAGAGGATAAGCCAGGCGAGGTAAGTCTCGGGACGGAGGAAGAGCCCGGCGAGGTAAGTCTCGGGACGGAGGAAGAGCCCGGCGAGGTAAGGCTCGGGACGGAGGAAGAGCCTGGCGAGGTAAGTCTCGGGATGGAGGATAAGCCCGGTGAGGTAAGTCTCGGGACGGAGGAAGAGCCCGGCGAGGTAAGTCTCGGGACGGAGGAAGAGCCCGGTGAGGTAAGTCTCGGGATGGAGGATAAGCCCGGTGAGGTAAGTCTCAGGATGGAGGAAGAGCCCGGTGAGGTAAGTCTCGGGATGGAGGATAAGCCCGGTGAGGTAAGTCTCAGGATGGAGGATGATCTCGGCTCTCACCTTCTCCAGACGCTCGAAGTATTCCCGGAGGAAGGCCATTGGTCGGTCGGGCCCGCGCGGTGCACAGCTGTACAATGCAGTCTTTGAGGAGTTGCTGGATGTTGTGTTTCTGTACATATTGTTCACATTCCCGCAGACTGCGATCTTCTTCACTGCTGGTACTGCACGACGCCATGACGTCTGCAACCAAGAATAAAGAGACCATTAACAGGAGAGACCCCGCCCCCAGCAACGCCCTCTACAAGAGGAGAGACCCCGCCCCCAGCAACGCCCTCTACAAGAGGAGAGACCCCGCCCCCAGCAATGCCCTCTACAAGAGGAGAGACCCCGCCCCCAGACCGAGGCAATGTACTCTACAGGAGGAGAGAGACCCCGCCCCCAGCAACACCCTCTACAAGAGAGACCCCGCCCCCAGACTGAGGCAATGTACTCTACAAGAGGAGAGACCCCGCCCCCAGACCGAGGCAATGTACTCTACAGGAGGAGAGACCCCGCCCCCAGCAATGTACTCTACAGGAGGAGAGACCCCGCCCCCAGACCGAGGTAATGTACTCTACAGGAGGAGAGACCCCGCCCCCAGACCGAGGTAATGTACTCTACAGGAGGAGAGACCCCGCCCCCAGCAATGTACTCTACAGGAGGAGAGACCCCGCCCCCAGACCGAGGTAATGTACTCTACAGGAGGAGAGACCCGCCCCCAGACCGAGGTAATGTACTCTACAGGAGGAGAGACCCGCCCCCAGACCGAGGTAATGTACTCTACAGGAGGAGAGACCCGCCCCCAGACCGAGGCAATGTACTCTACAGGAGGAGAGACCCCGCCCCCCGCAACGCCCTCTACAAGAGGAGAGACCCCGCCCCCAGACCGAGGCAATGTACTCTACAGGAGGAGAGACCCCGCCCCCAGCAATGTACTCTACAGGAGGAGAGACCCCGCCCCCAGACCGAGGTAATGTACTCTACAAGAGGAGAGACCCGCCCCCAGACCGAGGTAATGTACTCTACAAGAGGAGAGACCCGCCCCCAGACCGAGGTAATGTACTCTACAAGAGGAGAGACCCGCCCCCAGACCGAGGTAATGTACTCTACAAGAGGAGAGACCCGCCCCCAGACCGAGGTAATGTACTCTACAGGAGGAGAGACCCCGCCCCCAGCAATGTACTCTACAGGAGGAGAGACCCCGCCCCCAGACCGAGGCAATGTACTCTACAAGAGGAGAGACCCCGCCCCCAGCAACGCCCTCTACAAGAGGAGAGACCCCGCCCCCAGCAACGCCCTCTACAAGAGGAGAGACCCCGCCCCCAGACCGAGGTAATGTACTCTACAAGAGGAGAGACCCCGCCCCCAGCAACGCCCTCTACAAGAGGAGAGACCCCGCCCCCAGACCGAGGCAGCGCCCTCTACAAGAGGAGAGACCCCGCCCCCGGCAACGCCCTCTACAAGAGGAGAGACCCCGCCCCCGGCAACGCCCTCTACAAGAGGAGAGACCCCGCCCCCGGCAACGCCCTCTACAAGAGGAGAGACCCCGCCCCCGGCAACGCCCTCTACAAGAGGAGAGACCCCGCCCCCAGACCGAGGCAATGTACTCTACAGGAGGAGAGACCCCGCCCCAAGGCAACACCCGCTACAGGAGGAGACACCCCGCCCCAAGGCAACGCCCACTACAAGAGGAGAGACCCCACCCCCAGAACGAGGCAATGTATTCTACAGGAAGAGAGACCCCGCCCCCAGGCAACGCCCTCTACAAAAGGAGAGACCCCGCCCCCAGACCGAGGCAATGTACTCTACAGGAGGAGAGGCCCCGCCCCAAGGCAACGCCCTCTACAAGAGGAGAGACCCCGCCCCCATCCCGAGGCAACGTCCTCTACGGGAGGTGAGACCCCGCCCCCAGACCGAGGTAATGTACTCTATGGAAGGAGAGACCCCACACCCAGCAACGTCCTCTACGGGAGGTGAGACCCCGCCCCCAGCCCAAGGCAATGTCCTCTACGGGAGGTGAGACCCCGCACCCAGCCCGAGACAACGTCCTCTACGGGAGGCGAGACCCCGCCCCCAGCCCAAGGCAATGTCCTCTACGGAAGGTGAGACCCCGCACCCAGCAACGTCCTCTACGGGAGGTGAGACCCCACATCCAGCCCGAGGCAATGTACTCTATGGAAGGAGAGACCCCACACCCAGCCAACGTCCACTACGGGAGGTGAGACCCCGCCCCCAGCCCAAGGCAACGTCCTCTACGGGAGGAGAGACCCCGCCCCCAGCCCAAGGCAACGTCCTCTACGGGAGGAGAGACCCCGCCCCCAGCCCAAGGCAATGTCCTCTACGGGAGGAGAGACCCCGCACCCAGCAATGTCCTCTACGGGAGGTGAGACCCCACATCCAGCCCGAGGCAATGTACTCTATGGAAATAGAGACCCCACACCCAGCCAACGTCCACTACGGGAGGTGAGACCCCGCCCCCAGCCCAAGGCAACGTCCTCTACGGGAGGAGAGACCCCGCCCCCAGCCCAAGGCAACGTCCTCTACGGGAGGAGAGACCCCGCCCCCAGCCCAAGGCAATGTCCTCTACGGGAGGAGAGACCCCGCACCCAGCAATGTCCTCTACGGGAGGTGAGACCCCACATCCAGCCCGAGGCAATGTACTCTATGGAAATAGAGACCCCACACCCAGCCAACGTCCACTACGGGACGTGAGACCCCGCCCCCAGCCCAAGGCAACGTCCTCTACGGGAGGAGAGACCCCACCCCCAGCCCAAGGCAATGTCCTCTACGGGAGGAGAGACCCCGCCCCCAGCCCAAGGCAACGTCCTCTACGGGAGGTGAGACCCCGCCCCCAGCCCAAGGCAACGTCCTCTACGGGAGGTGAGACCCCGCCCCCAGCCCAAGGCAACGTCCTCTACGGGAGGAGAGACCCCACCCCCAGCCCAAGGCAATGTCCTCTACGGGAGGAGAGACCCCGCCCCCCAGCCCAAGGCAATGTCCTCTACGGAAGGTGAGACCCCGCACCCAGCAACGTCCTCTACGGGAGGTGAGACCCCACATCCAGCCCGAGGCAATGTACTCTATGGAAATAGAGACCCCACACCCAGCCAACGTCCTCTACGGGAGGCGAGACCCCGCCCCCAGCCCAAGGCAACGTCCTCTACGGGAGGAACGAGACCCCGCACCCAGCCCGAGACAACGTCCTCTACGGGAGGCGAGACCCCGCCCCCAGCCCAAGGCAACGTCCTCTACGGGAGGAGAGACCCCACCCCCAGCCCAAGGCAATGTCCTCTACGGGAGGAGAGACCCCGCCCCCAGCCCAAGGCAATGTCCTCTACGGGAGGAGAGACCCCGCACCCAGCAACGTCCTCTACGGGAGGTGAGACCCCACATCCAGCCCGAGGCAATGTACTCTATGGAAATAGAGACCCCACACCCAGCCAACGTCCACTACGGGAGGTGAGACCCCGCCCCCAGCCCAAGGCAACGTCCTCTACGGGAGGAGAGACCCCGCCCCCCAGCCCAAGGCAACGTCCTCTACGGGAGGAACGAGATCCCGCCCCCAGCCCAAGGCAACGTCCTCTACGGGAGGTGAGACCCCGCCCCCAGCCCAAGGCAACGTCCTCTACGGGAGGAGAGACCCCACCCCCCAGCCCAAGGCAATGTCCTCTACGGGAGGAGAGACCCCGCCCCCAGCCCAAGGGAATGTCCTCTACGGAAGGTGAGACCCCGCACCCAGCAACGTCCTCTACGGGAGGTGAGACCCCACATCCAGCCCGAGGCAATGTACTCTATGGAAGGAGAGACCCCACACCCAGCCAACGTCCACTACGGGAGGTGAGACCCCGCCCCCAGCCCAAGGCAACGTCCTCTACGGGAGGAGAGACCCCGCCCCCAGCCCAAGGCAATGTCCTCTACGGAAGGTGAGACCCCGCACCCAGCCCCCAGCAACGTCCTCTATGGGAGGTGAGACCCCACATCCAGGCCGAGGCAATGTACTCTATGGAAGGAGAGACCCCACACCCAGCCAACGTCCACTACGGGAGGTGAGACCCCGCACCCACCCCAAGGCAATGTCCTCTACGGGAGGTGAGACCCCACACCCAGCAACGTCCTCTACGGGAGGTGAGACCCCACATCCAGCCCGAGGCAATGTACTCTATGGAAGGAGAGACCCCACACCCAGCCAACGTCCACTACGGGAGGAGAGACCCCGCCCCCAGCCCAAGGCAATGTACTCTATGGAAGGAGAGACCCCACACCCAGCCAACGTCCACTATGGAAGGAGAGACCTCGCCCCCAGCCAACATCCTCTACGGAAGGTGAGACCCCGCACCCTGCCCCCAGCAACGTCCTCTACGGGAGGTGAGACCCCACACCTAGCCCGAGGCAATGTACTCTATGGAAGGAGAGACCCCACACCCAGCCAACGTCCACTACGGGAGGTGAGACCCCGCCCCCAGCCCAAGGCAACGTCCTCTACGGGAGGAGAGACCCCGCCCCCAGCCCAAGGCAACGTCCTCTACGGGAGGAACGAGACCCCGCCCCCAGCCCAAGGCAACGTCCTCTATGGGAGGAACGAGACCCCGCCCCCAGCCAGAGGCAACGTCCTCTATGGGAGGAACGAGACCCCGCCCCCAGCCCAAGGCAACGTCCTCTACGGGAGGAACGAGACCCCGCCCCCAGCCAGAGGCAATGTCCTCTATGGGAGGAACGAGACCCCGCCCCCAGCCCGAGGCAATGTCCTCTACGGGAGGAACGAGACCCCGCCCCCAGCCAGAGGCAACGTCCTCTATGGGAGGTGAGACCCCATGTGCAGGTCCCCCAATCTTCTGCATAATAAGCCCCTACAATAAGAACCCCACCCTCGTGTATAACAAACCTCAAACAGCTGTTTAACAACCCCTAAAAACACCCTCCCCCCATAACAACCCCCTATAATAATCCCTCCCCCCATAACAACCCCCTATAATAATCCCTCCCCCCATAACAACCCCCTATAATAATCCCTCCCCCCATAACAACCCCCTATAATAATCCCTCCCCCCATAACAACCCCCTGTAAAAATAACCCCAATCTTTTTATAAATCTTTAAAATAACGCCCCTTCCCCCCCCCAAATAGTAATAACCTCCACCCTCTTTATAACAACAAGCCCCTATAACCCTAACCCTATATAATAACCCCCCCCCCCCCCGTATAACAACTCCCTATAATAATCCCATCCCCCCGTATAACAACCCTCTATAGTAACCCCCTCCCCCCTATAAAACCCTCATTGCAGAGCTCTGCAATCTCACACACAACGCACCGGATAAGACGTCTTGTGTGCCGTCAGACGTATCTGGGGGACCTCGGTACTAATAATGATGAGGAAGCAGCCAGGACCGTCCCGGCTCCGACCAGAACCATGGACGAGACCATCCCGGGACATTTATAGCCTGTCCCCCCCCTCCCCCCCCCCTACAGCTCTGTGCTGGATGCCTGCCAGGGCCACACCGGACCGTGACTGGGGCCATTGTCATGATACAGAGAGAGAGCCTGCCCACCACCCCTCCTCCCCATCTACTGTCCCCCCCCCCCCCATCTACTGTCCCCCCTCCCCCCCCCATTCTACTGTACCCCCCCCTCCTCCCCATCTACTGTCCCCCCCTCATCTACTGTCCCCCCTCCCCCCCCCCATTCTACTGTACCCCCCCTCCTCCCCATCTACTGTCCCCCCCTCATCTACTGTCCCCCCTCCCCCCCCCCATTCTACTGTACCCCCCCCTCCTCCCCATCTACTGTCCCCCCCTCATCTACTGTCCCCCCCTCATCTACTGTCCCCCCTCCCCCCCCATTCTACTGTACCCCCCCCCCCCCCCCCATCTACTGTCCCCCCCTCCCCCCCCAT